>NC_090751.1:86819004-86839797 GCF_036898095.1 Palaemon carinicauda
GCACCCTCCTTCCCCATATGACATCCACGGGAGAAGGGGGGCGGAGTAGCTGTAATAAAAACAGAATTATAACAGAATTATAATTATCTAAATCATCTAAGAACATACTGTACACTAAAAGTGAGAACCACTGATGCCCCCGAAGGGAAGTGTTCCCCACGGAGAAGCTGAAAAGTTAAAACACAATTAAATTTCACTAAAAATAATTGAGACAAACAACGGAAATAGCAACCTAACCCGCAACGGGATAGGAGCCATTGTAATAGTACGTAGTAGTAGTAAGGGGTGAACGACCTCGAGTAGGGAGAGAGACCATAGTCAATTTTAAAGAGAGGCCACATTCCCTTCTCTGAGAATCCAAGTTTCCCGTAGGAAAAGAGGCACAGCGAAGATAATAGATGAATGAAGAGAGTCCAGGCGATGACAGTTCCCCTGCGGCGGCCGAGTTAACGGAAATAAGCCGACGGGGAGACCGATGGACCAGAGGGAGAGGTCGTTCCCCACGAAGTGGAACTGTAGTGGCCTTGCTTCTACACAAGTGTTGTTGTCGTACATCACACACAGCACAACACTGAAAAGAAAACTTACTACATTTCTATACACAAATACAGTATATACATAAACATAAAGAATGTTTATATATATATTACAAGTATAAGAAAAAGTAAGTAAAAAGACAAAAAGCATTAATGGCTGTGAAAGAGGCGAGGGTGAGAGCGGACACGTCCGCCTACCACCCGAGCTGATAGCAAAGTGAGCTCAGCACACAGGTGTGTGAGGGGGGGGGGGGGAGGGGGGTAGCAGGCTACCCTCCCTAATCCCCGCTAACTATCGGTGGGGTAGTAAACCCTCGTTAAAATTCTAATGGCTCGTCATTTCAGCTACGCCGAAAGTAATAACCTATATTAAATAGCGTGGTTTGTATTTCATTTACGGATCAAATATTCATAAAGAAAATAACTTGAAAGCATCCCTCACTTCCAGAAAGTCTGCTTATCCAGTTATATTAAATGAAGATAATTTCACATCAGTATGTTGAGCTTAAAATGATATTTTCCTTATAAAAATAAATTTTTGAATATACTTACCCGGTGAATATATAATAGCTGACGTCTCCGACGGCCCGACAGATTCCAAAAACTCGCGAGCGATCGCCATGAAGGTTGCGGGTGTGCCCACCAGCGCCGACTATCGGCCAGATACCGCATATACCTCTCAACCACTCCAGTTCTTCTCAGTCCGCTGGGTCTCTATCGGGGAGGAAGGGAGGGCCTTTAATCTTATATATTCACCGGGTAAGTATATTAAAAAATTTATTTTATAAGGAAAATATCATTTTTAAATATTAAACTTAGCCGGTGAATATATAATAGCTGATTCACACCCATGGTGGTGGATAGAGACCAGTATTAATACAATACAGTAAAGGCGTATATGCTCAAGAGTTTTTTGACAAATATTTCATAAAAAACCAACTTAAGTATAGGTACCTGGTAAGGAAGCTGACTCTGATGATTACTCTGCCTCATTAGTCCGCTTTCCTCACGAAGCCCAGCCATCCTCTCAGGATGCTGAAAGACTCCCAGGAGCTGTTATATCCAGGGCGAACACCCCTATAACAGGACCTCATCAATACCCTTAATCTGGGCGCTCTCAAGAAAACAACATTTGACCACCCGCCAAATCAAAAAGATTACGAAAGACTTCCTAGTCTTCCGTACAACCCAAGACAAGATTAAAAAACATTTCAAGAGAAGATTAAAAGGATATTGGGATTAAGGGAATGTAGTGGTAGAACCCTCACCCACTACTGCACTCGCTGCAACGAATGGACCCAGGGTGTAGCAGTCCTCATAAAGAGTCTGGACGTCTTTTAAGTAAAATGAAGCGAACACTGACTTGCTCCTCCAAAAGGTCGCGTCCATAATACTTCGAAGAGATCTGTTTTGCTTAAAAGCCATCGAAGTTGCTATTGCTCTCACTTCGTGAGTCTTGACCTTAAGCAAACAATGATCTTTCTCATTTAAATGAGAATGTGCCTCCCGGATTAAAAGTCTAATAAAGTACGATAACGCATTTTTAGACATGGGCAATGAGGGCTTCTTAACGGAGCACCATAAGGCCTCAGAACCACCTCGTATTGGTTTAGTTCGAGCTAAGTAAAACTTAAGAGCTCTAACGGGGCACAGCACTCTTTCAACTTCATTACCTACGATTTCTGACAGACTAGGTATTTCAAAAGATTTAGGCCAAGGACGAGACGGCAGTTCATTCTTGGCCAAAAAACCAAGTTGAAGAGAACACAGCTTTATTCGTAGAGAAGCCGATGTTCTTACTAAAAGCATGGATCTCACTGACCCTTTTAGCCGAAGCCAAGCTCACCAAAAAAAGTGTCTTGAGGGTAAGATCCTTCAGGGAGGCTGAATGTAATGGCTCAAACCTGTCTGACATTAGGAACTGTAGGACCACGTCTAAGTTCCAAGCAGGAGTCGACATACGACGCTCCTTAGAGGTCTCGAAAGACTTAAGGAGGTCTTGGAGATCTTTGTTATTTGACAGATCCAAGCCTCTATGTCTGAAAACAGATGCCAACATGCTCCTGTAGCCTTTAATGGTGGGAGCAGAGAGGGAGCGAACATTTCTCAGATGCAGGAGAAAGTCCGCAATTTGCGCTACAGAGGTACTGGAAGAGGAAATAGAGGAGGACTTGCACCACTCTCTAAATACCTCCCACTTCGACTGGTAGACCTTGATAGTAGATGATCTCCTAGCCCTCGCGATCGCTCTGGCTGCCTCCTTCAAAAATCCTCGAGCTCTTGAGAGTCTTTCGATAGTCTGAAGGCAGTCAGACGAAGCGCGGGGAGGCTTTGATGAAGTCTCCTTACGTGAGGCTGCCGTAAGAGATCCATCCGTAAGGGCAGACTCCTTGGGACGTCTACCAGCCATAGAAGTACCTCTGTGAACCACTCTCTCGCGGGCCAGAGGGGAGCAACCAACGTCAACCTTGTCCCTTCGTGAGAGGCGAACTTCTGTAAGACCTTGTTGATGATCTTGAACGGCGGAAATGCGTAAGCGTCCAGGTGAGACCAGTCCAACAGAAAGGCATCTATGTGGGCCGCCTCTGGATCTGGGACTGGAGAGCAATAAGTTGGGAGCCTTTTGGTCAGCGAGTTCGCAAAGAGGTCTATGGTGGGCTGACCCCAAGTCATCCAAAGACTCTTGCACACATCCTTGTGGAGGGTCCATTCTGTAGGGATCACCTGACCTCTCCGACTGAGACAGTCCGCCAAGATGTTCAATTTCCCTTGGACGAACCTCGTCAACAGTGAGATGCCTCGATCTTTTGACCAGATCAGGAGGTCCCTTGCGATGACGAACAGAGCGTGGGAGTGAGTGCCACCTTGCTTGGAGATGTACGCCAAGGCCGTGGTGTTGTCCGCATTCACTTCTACCACCTTGTTTCGAAGTAGACTCTCGAAACTCGTCAGTGCTAAGTGAACAGCCAACAGCTCCTTGCAGTTGATGTGAAGGCTCCTCTGATCTGTCGTCCAAAGACCCGAACATTCCAGACTGTCCAGAGTCGCTCCCCAACCCAAATCCGACGCGTCTGAAAATAACACGTGGTTTGGGTTCTTGACTGCCAGGGACAGACCTTCTCGAAGACATATATTGCTGTCCCACCAGCACAGGCAAGTCTTGACTGGTTCGGAGATCGGGATCGAGACCACCTCCAAAGTTTTGTCCTTGTTCCAATGGGAGTCTAAATGGAACTGGAGAGGGCAAAGGTGAAGTCTCCCTAGTGAGATAAATTGTTCCAGGGATGATAGCGTCCCTAGGAGGCTCATCCAACTTCTCACAGAGCAATGGTCTTTCTCTAGCATGAGACGGACTTTGAGCAAGGCTTGCTCTATCCTGGTGGCAGACGGAAAAGCCCGAAAAGCTAGACTCTGTATCTCCATCCCCAAATAGAGAATCGTTTGGGAGGGAGTCAGCTGAGACTTCTCTATGTTCACCAACAGTCCCAACTCCTTTGCAAGATCCAACGTCCATTGAAGGTCCTGCAGACAGCGATGACGGGACGACGCTCTGAGCAGCCAGTCGTCCAGGTACAGGGAGGCTCGAATCCCCGACAAATGTAGAAATTTTGCTACATTTCTCATGAGCCTCGTAAAAACAAGAGGAGCAGGGCTGAGGCCGAAGCACAGTGCTCGGAATTGGTACACCACATTCCTGTATACAAACCTCAGATACGGTTGAGAATCCGGGTGTATAGGAATGTGGAAGTACGCATCCTGCAGGTCGAGAGAGACCATCCAGTCTCCCTCTCTGACTGCTGCTAGAACGGATTTGGTGGTCTCCATCGTAAATTTTGTTTTGACAACAAAAACGTTGAGAGCACTGACATCCAGCACCGGCCTCCAACCTCCTGTATGCTTTGGAACTAGGAAGAGACGGTTGTAAAACCCCGGTGATTGAAGGTCCGAGACTTTCACCACCGCCCCCTTCTCTAGCAACTGAGACACCTGCAGATGTAATGCCTGTCTCTTTGACTCCTCTCGATACCTGGGAGAGAGGTATGTAGGGACTTTTACTAGAGGAGGTCTCCGTACAAAAGGTATTTTGTACCCCTCCTTTAGCAACAAAACAGACTCCCGGTCTGGACCCCTCTTCTCCCAGGCCTGCCAGAAGTTGGTCAATCTGGCCCCTACCGTTGTCTGAGGACGTGGGCAGTCAGACTCTGCCACGGGAGGACTTAGATCCTCTCCTCTTACCTCTCTTACTATCGGCACGAGCGCCTCCCTTACTGGGAGCTCTGCCACGAAAGGGCAAGATAAATCTCGTCGCTGGAGTATCGAACTTAGGTCTAACAACATAAGAGGATGAAGGGGCAGCCTTACGCGCTGACGTAGCCATCAAGTCATGGGTATCCTTTTGTATTAGAGACGCTGCGATATCCTTAATCAACTGCTGTGGGAACAAGGCAGACGACAACGGCGCAAAGAGTAGCTCTGACCTTTGACAGGGAGTTACTCCTGCAGACAGGAACGAAAAAAGAGTCTCCCTCTTCTTAAGGACTCCTGCCGTAAACGTAGCAGCGAGTTCATTAGAGCCATCACGGATAGCTTTGTCCATGCAGGACATAATTTGCACAGATACATCACGGTCAGCTGAAGAGATCTTCCTGCTCAAGGCTCCCAGCGACCAATCCAAGAAGTTAAAAACTTCAAAGGCCCTATAAACTCCTTTGAGGAGATGATCTAGGTCTGAAGAGGACCAGCAAACTTTTGAGCGTCTCATGGCCAGACGACGAGGAGAGTCTACGAGGCTTGAGAAGTCTCCCTGGTCAGAGGCAGGTACTCCCAAGCCGAGAACTTCTCCCGTGTCATACCAGACGCTCGCTCGAGAAGCCAGTTTAAAAGGGGGAAAAGCAAAGGCTGTCTTCCCCAAACTCCTCCTGGTCATCAACCAGTCGCCTAGTAAACGCAAAGCTCTCTTAGAAGAGCGAGAGAGCACTAGCTTAGTAAACGACGGCGTCGAAGCAGCTAGGCCCAGCGTGAACTCTGATGGAGGCGAACGAGGAGCAGCAGTCACAAAATGGTCAGGAAAAAGTTCCTTAAAAATCAGCATGATCTTTTCAAAATCAAGAGAGGGCTGAGCAACTTTAGGCTCCTCTCCATCTGAAAAAGTCCCCAAAGGCATATCAGTTGGAAGGGGATCAGCGACTTCCTCATCCGACGGAACTTCGTCCGACAACTGCCGAGTCTCGTGATACGGAGAGACATGCCAAGGAGGCAACGCTTGACAGGCAATGTCAACAAGCGACGGAGCAGCAGCAACAGCTGAGGAAACGACGTCATGCCGCGGCTGTAAGGACTGAAAGTCTTGTGACTGACAAACAACAACAGCTTGAGTTGATTGTCGTTCGACATCACGTCGAGACTGCATTGACTGCAGGGTCTGAGCAGGCAAAACAACTTCCGACTGCGGTGACAGACGCTCAACGTCACGTCGAGGCAACGGAGTCGGTCGGCGAACGTCAGTGCGGGGCTGCGGTGGCAGCTGCTGAACGTCAGTCCGAGACTGTAGCAAAGGGGGTTCCACGTCACGTGACTGACGTGAATGACGAGGAACACGACTAGCATCGCGTTTCAAAGCACTAGAAACGTTAGCACTAACATCAAACGGACGAGAAAACACTCGTTTAGGCGGCTGAAGGCCAGAATCACGTTCATCGCACTGGCGAACCGCAAGCAAAGGATCATCATGAACCTGTTCATGCTCATAATCTTCCATAAGGGAGGAAAGCTTAGACTGCATGTCCCGCAGGACAACCCATTTCGGGTCAACAGGAGTCGGAACGGGCCGTGACGTCGGTAACGTCTGCGCTGGCAAAACATGCCTCTACCGAGACCCTCGGACTCCGTGTTACGCTTTCGCTTAACAGGCGAACAGTCATCCGATGACTGCAAGTGGTCAGAGCTGCCCCAATGGCTACAGCCAGGACGCTGGACCTGTCCTGAAGGGACTGACTTGCGCTTTAAGGGCCTAGATACCTTGCGCCAAGGTTTCTTATGCGACAAGTCGTCAGAGGACGAGGAGAACTTAGTCTCACCCGTCTTATGGTAAGGACGTTCTTGACGAGAAACGTCTGATACCAAAGAGGGAACGTCTGTACGCTGGTTTACACCTCTCGCCCCCTTAAGTCCTACGACATTACTTCTCCCTGGTGCAGGGGAGCCTGAAAGAGGTCTCGGACTAGGGGAGCGACAAGCACGAACAGACGAACCCTCAGTCGCAACACTAAACACATTTTGCGCACTTTTCACTTTACCACTTAGATTTTCTGCTTTAGCACTTTGACACTTCAACAACTTAACATCGGACATTAGTTGGTTTCTGTCCGAGGCTAAGGACTCAACCTTTTCGCCTAATGCTTGAATCGCTAAAAACATATCCCGCATAGACGGTTCATGAGTGCTAGCAGGGGGTTCAGGAACAACCACTACAGGGGAAGGATTAGGTTCAGGGGCATGGGAGGAGGAAAATTCCAAAGATCTAGATGAGCTTCTCCTCACCCTATCTCTTTCGAGCATACTTTTCATACTCTAGCCATTCGAATTCCGACAAGACCACGCACTCCTCACACCAATCTCCTAATTGGCAGGATTTACCCCGGCAATTAGAACAAACAGTATGAGGGTCGATAGAGGCCTTGGGAAGACGTTTGTTACAATCTCTCGCACACTTGCGATATACAGGAGAAGGGTCAGCCATTTTGAACAACCAGAGAAAATCCAAATCAAAGCCAATTTCATCAACAAGAAACACAAGCCAAAAAAGGGTTTCAAGAGTTTTATTGAAGAAACACACCAACACAGCGAAAGCCAATAAAACAACCAAAACAAAGTACTTCACCAATTCGGTAGAAAACTCGAGGTCTAAAGCGAGCGGAACCAATGTTGTCGGCAACACCGACAGACAAGAACTGGAGTGGTTGAGAGGTATATGCAGTATCTGGCCGATAGTCGGCGCTGGTGGGCACACCCGCAACCTTCATGGCGATCGCTCACGAGTTTTTGGAATCTGTCGGGCCGTCGGAGACGTCAGCTATTATATATTCACCGGCTAAGTTTAATATTTAAAATTACAAAACAGGAAGAGTCAAATGTCAATAAGAAAATCACAAGTTAAACAGTAGGCAACACTCACAGCTGTGAGCATACGCAAACCAGGCTGATCCTTCGCCAGGTAAGATTACGGGCAAGAAAAGAAGCAGTCGCGCTGCAAATACCTTCCACTGAGGATAAGTGTCATTCTGCATGCGATATCTGAACCAAACTGCCTGTTCCCCTTCTGAATCAGTCGCAGCTTTCGTAATGTTAAAGTCTGGGCCATCAACTTCAATCTTGATTACGCACTCCGAAAGACTGGGGAAGTAGACGTCGTCTTGGTACCCGAATGTTTTTTTCGCCCCAGAGGTGAATGTTGTATCTTGTCCGACTCGCAGTCAACTGGGAAAAAAAGGACAAATTCCTAAGGATTTAAAAACGGCAGTTATCTCATAAAGCACAACTCTCATATTTCATTATCCCTCAAAAAACACTAATAAATCGATACATCAACTGCAGAAAAAAAGGAAAAGTTTTAATTATTTAGAAAATAAACATTATCCTGGGAAACAACTAAAATCTCTTGTATTCCCTTCAAAAGCTTTTGAAATGTACTGTAGTATGATTTTGAATCTATAAACAGAATGTTGATAAAGGTATTGCAAATTAAACCTTGTTCTAAATTCGATGTTTTAAAGTCGACGCTTCTTGTCCTTAGTATGGCTAGTCTGAAGGCAGCTGGCACCATAGTCATGTTTAAAGAATGGTTCTCTGGCAGTCAAGGAATAGGGGAGGGTCAAGAAACGTCCTCGCAAGGTTACGCTCGTCATAAAATATAGATCAATTCCTTGAAAGAGTAGACAAACTTGAAGCTACTGTCTTCGCCTGATCCTGACGCCAAAGACCCGCTGCCATTGACTCAAGGTTTATCAGCAAGGAAACCTCGTAAAGCAGCTATATCGACACCATCATCATCATCATCATCATCCAACTACTACAATTTCTTTGTCACTTTCAACTCTACCTTCTTTCATATCCAGTAAGAAGAAGAGATGACAGTTTTAAAGGAAGTTGCCATTGTTAAGGTGTTGGTATTACTGTACCATATATAGTTTAACTATGTATTGTACATCTCTTTCACCCTCAATTAGTAATTATACTTCAATCAAACACAATACAGTTCTCAAATACTCCATAGGAAAGCTTATTAATAGAGGTATCTGTATTTTATAAAACAACAGAAGGTTGTCAGTACTGTACTTCTTCATATACTGTACGTGTACAGGGAACATATACTGTAGGTCCATTGGCAAGGGGAGAAGAGTTATGTGATCTGTTCTTCCTCCTCCACCTTCCACCTACTCCTCCCTCCCCAAACTATCTTCTCCTTCTTCAGACACTTCTCAGAAGGAAAAACGAGCAGAGTTAGCTGCATTGGAAGCCTCGTCTTATGAAGTTCCATGGGACCAGCGAAGCTCTTAGAGGACCAAAGAGATAGTGTAAGTGAACTGCGGCTACCTGTCCCCATAGACTTGTGCTGATCCTGGAATTGATCCATGGTTTGCTGACATTGTGTCCATCTCGTCAACTTTTGTCTCGGTTGGACTGTAAGGAAGAGAGAGAGAGAGAGAGAGAGAGAGAGAGAGAGAGAGAGAGAGAGAGAGAGAGAGAGAGAGAGAGAGAGAGAGAGGCATGAAGTGGAGCAAAAGTTAGAATTAAACAAGACGTCTAAAGTACCTGTTCAGGACTCATGTTCTGTCCACGAGACAACTCATGAAGAGAAGACTGGAGAGATCTTGAGTAGATTTGTCGTACGAGACTCTCAGAGCTGTTCCACCTCTGTTGCATTCCCAAAGATGGAACCTGGAAGGTTTGGGACCAATTTTGGATGCAATTTGGAGACAGAATTTGAAAGGGAAGGCATCACCCCCCACCGGCATCCCTGAAATGTAGCGCAGCTGGAGTGGGGGTCGGCATACGGAACAACGAGACAGCGTGCTACGTCTGGCCGCAGTCCACAAACCACTACGACATCTCTTTCGCAGTTCTAGGTAGTAGGTTGGCCAGGGCACCAGCCACCCGTTGAGATACTACCGCTAGAGTGTTATTGGGTCCTTTGACTGGCCAGACAGTGCTACATTGGATCCTTCTCTCTGGTTACGGTTCATTTTCCCTTTGCCTACACATACACCGAATAGTCTGGCCTATTCTTTACATATTCTCCTCTGACCTCATACATCTGCAGTGGTTAATCTCAGTGATATCATATCACTGAGATTAACCACTGCAGTATAATTGTTCTGTGGCCACTTTCTTCTTGGTAAGGTAGAAGAGACTCTTAAGCTAGGTAAGCAGTTCTTCTAGGAGAAGAACACTCCAAAATCAAACCATTGTTCTCTAGTCTTGGGTAGTGCCACAGCCTCTGTACCATGGTCTTCCACTGTCTTGGGTTAGAGTTTTCTTCCTTGAGGGTACACTCGGGCACACTATTCTGTCCTATTTCTCTTCCAATTGTTTTGTTAAAGTTTTTATAGTTTATATAGAAAATATTTATTTTAGTGTTGTTGCTTTTCTTAAAATATTTTATTTTTCCTGTTTCCTTTCCTCACTAGGCTATTTTACCTGTTGGAGCCCCCAGGCTTATAGCATCCTGCTTTTCCAACTAAGGTTGTAGCTTGGCAAGTAATAATAATAATAATAATAATAATAATAATAATAATAATATTGAAGTACCCCGGGAAAGAGATTAACACGACACTGCATCGTCCGGGTGAACAGTGATCTTCAATCACTTGGCCCAAGCAAAGATTGTCCTCGTCAACATGCGTAGGTCAGCTCACCTCCGAAGGGTACAGCCACAGGGGCTGCTAGACTGGAACCACAGACTGGGTCAGTGATCTGCACTGGATTAGGTATTGGCGTGCAGCCGTAGGTGAGCAAGGAGGAAATCTCCAACTCAATATACAAAATGGCCGTGTGCAACATATTACTTAATCTGGGATGGATGTATTATTGGGACAGGAGGCGGAAATTGTTATTGTCAAGTTGATTTTCTTCTTGGGGAAAATGTGATTTATTTTGGTCTCAAATATGATGAAATAAAGTTTGAAGATTTATGAAATAGGATTCAATGTTACATTGCAAGGAGTGAAGACGGTTTGGAAGTAGAGACAGGGCTGAGACTGGAGTCTTAGGGTAGGCGATGGATACAGCGGTCAGCTCTCGGTAGGTAAGGATACGGCTCCTGGGTTACTTTAGGTTAGGTGAGGAACCTTAGGTTAAGTAGTGTTCTTGTGTTTCCCTTTTTATTAAAATGTGGTTTTGTCAGTCGTAACTGTTTGGGGTTTCAGAAGCTGTCTGTCCCAACCAACTACAAAGGCTCCCGTGACACAAAAGGAAAATGATTCTGGTAGTAATTTCCTTCCTACTGACCACCAAATATCCGGCTGAATAAAACACATCACCAAAGGTCAATCATTCTCCATCAGAGTCTAAAGTGGACACAATGTCATAAATTATACAAAAAATAAATTAATTAATGCTTTTTAATATCAAGGTTTTCTGGGTCAAGGAAGAGAAGTGGTCTTTGCCCCATATAAAATAGGGGTCTTTGCCCCATAAGGTCAAACCCTTGCATCCTAGGGCAGGTTAGGTATAGACCTGGATGGTAGGTTAGGTTAGGTTAAGTTACAACGACCAAATGTGAATTTGTCTTCCTTTAAAATAGATTTCATACTGATGTTTATACATCCACAAACTAAACTATTTAATCCAGCAAAGGTTTATTTCATGAAATGTGGCCAGAAATGTGGAACAACGCACAAGTAAAGTAATACCAAAGGCTACTTAATACCTTTAAACATCTATTTGATTGGAACAATCTACAGACCTACATTAAACACCTAAAATTAAACGTGACAGCTAACAACAGACTTAGGACATTCAACTAACTTTTTCATAATTTCTATAACACTTCTAAGTGAACCACCTATATAAATAGATTTCCATAACATTAAATTTATAGACCTCATGATTACCACAACGATACTTACTTTATATACACAAAAAACACGATTAAAATAATCATTAAGTACAAAAAGTTTGCGTAAGTGGTCTTGTTTACGTAGGATTATCAAAAGCTTGCTCACAGGAAATTCCTAGAAAACCCTCAAAATTCCACAAAATATGAGGTAATTTTCCCATAGTACTTCTTCAATACGAGCTATTACAAGTGCTACCTATACTTCATCATCTTCTCAAAGTAAATTTTATAACATATTCTTTCTCATAAGATATATTTTTCAACCAAAAACATTGGAATATAACTCACAACAGCAAACCAGAATAAGGTGAATCACAATTTTTTCCCCAGATTCACTAGAAATTTCCCTATTCTGGGACAATTTTTCCCAGATTCACTAGAAATTTCCTTATTTTGGGACAATTCCTCTGAAAACAAGACCGTCAGATGTGGGCTTTACAACGGCGCCTCTAAAAGTCCAGCAATTTAGTTTATCTTTCTATTATATTATTTTGCTTTTACTCAAAATCATGTCTAAATATTTAATTATTTTCTATATTTCTTTTAGTAAATAAAAATTATCATATTATTTTCTTTAGGTCTTCCCTGTAAAGTTTAAAAATAAAAGACTTAAGTCTTCTTATTTTCACAAAAATTAGTTTATTTAGACTTCCCCGTTTGAGCCTATTTATAATATTCAGTTTTAACGTTTTTATTCTGATTCTAAAAATAAATATCACAGATGCAGTAATTAGTTATCATATTTATTAATTCTTCCTTAATTTCTATCTTCCACTTTCTGTATATTTCTAAGCTCGCACACACACACACACACACACACACACACACACACACACACACACTCGAGTAACATTGAACTAAGGTCAGATCCTTTATCAGATTTAGTAAATTTGAAATATATTACAGATAATAATAAACAAAATAAATAAATAAATAAATAATTACAGAGTAATTTGTATTTTAAAGTACAACAAGGGAAGAAAAATATTGACACCAAAGAAAAGCAACATACGAACGAACTGTCACAGGATTTCTCCTCTCGGATATGTTCGATTTGTATTGACAGCGACTTCGTTTTTATTATCTCTAATGACTGTTATAATAAGAAAGTCAATCAATCATAGCTTTATATAAAGGAATTTAGGCTTTAAGTGTAGGCCTATAAGTGTTTATAATAAGCCTGAAAAGCTCAAACTGATAACTACTTATGCGACGTCGAAGTTAGAATTAAAGACATTCGAACACAAGAATTATTTATTTCGCAAATATTGCAAATTAAGAATTTCATTTGTAAAACTAGACCTACGCCATTGTTTTATGTAAATTTTCTTTAATATTTGAACAAAATATAAAGAAATGTATAAGATTTCTCTTGATCTCAGAAGATAATTATGTATCTGGCAGTTAGTAAACTGTAGTTGGTCGCAGCCAAGGTCAGATAAGACATGTAGGTGTGGCAGCCTCATCCCTCGTTCTGTGTCTAAGATTATTATACATTTGGCAACAAGTTTCGATAAAGACGAACTGTGATTGGCTGAATTGAAATGGAGGTCTGTGATTGGTTGATTCGAAATGGGTGGAGGGTATAAATAGGAGGAGCCAACCAGTTGGCACTCAGTAGAGGGGGAGGGGAGGGTGGGGTAACAAGGGGAAGGGAAAGGGGAGGAGGGGATTGGGGCTTTGGGGGCTAGGGGTGGGATGGGGCAGGGTGGGGCTAGGGTGGGGTTGGGCTGGGGAGGGATGAGGGCTAGGGTGGGAATGGGTTGGGGGTTAGGGTGGGAATGGGTGGGGGGTAGGATAGGATGGGAATGGGTGGGGGGGGTAGGGTAAGGTGGGAATGGGTGGGGGGCTAGGGTAAGGTTGGGCTGGGGGAGGGTGGGAATGGGTTGGGGGGTAGGGTAGGGCTGAGGGAGGGTTGGGGGCTGGGAGTGGGTTGGACTGGGGGAGGGATTGGGTTAGGCTGGGGGAGGGTCGGGGATAGGCTAGGATGGGAATGGGTTGGGGGCTAGGCTAGGGTTGGAATGGGTTGGGTGGGACAGGTCTGGGGGCTTGGGTAGGGTTAAAGTGGGTGGGGCTAATGTACAATTGGGTAGTGTGTGGTTATGGGCAGGGTGGGTATGTGTTGGGGCTCTGAGGTTAGAGATATGATCAATGGCCCAGGGAAGACCAGGCAATGGCTGCTGATGAGTCAGCAGGTAAACCAACAGGCTCCACAAGACACCATATCCTTACCTCACATGGATGGTGAGGTTGCAGACACTACAAGAAACATCTAAGCAAAGAAATTAATTATTAATGTCACTTAAGACCTAAAAGTTTATAATTTAGTTTATGATAAAACATAATAAACTCCATTTGGGAACTCAATTTATTATTTGACAAGTCTCTTTCGTTCGTTTTAGATGATCTCAGCCTTAAAATGAGGGGTGAGGGGGAGGGAGGGACACGTTGTTGCAACCATTTCTCAAGTATTTGCATTCGTATGTGTTTAAGTTCGACTTCATTTGGACAAGTATTTATAATAACAAATTTTTTCTCGGTACATATATGCTTAAACTCAACAAAAACACCTTATTTATAATCATTAAGATTTATTAGACTCACTTTACTTTATAATTGTTTCATGTAAATTTAAAAAATGAAGACGAAGTCAATTCACTTCGAGCATTCGTTCAAGTTAAGATTTGACACAAGTGTAGCAACAATATTGTTCTATATGCGTTCGTATGTCTTTGAATTTGACTTCAGTTATAATAAGTAATTCCAAATATATTATTTGCGGTATAACTATTATTGAATTCATCAAAAGACTTCCATAATTTTATTTAAGCATTGAAAGCCTTAATTTGTGCTGTATTTGTAATGAATAAATATTATCTATGAAGATGAAGTCAAAACCCTTTGAACGTTCGAGTCCAACTGCCTTGAATTACAGACGAGAGAAATCTTAATCTTAATTTCATCATCATTAGTTTTACAACTTTAAAGGAAAATGTCATTAGGAACAACAACATAAGAAACAACTACCTAAGACAAACAACGCTGAAACAACAAGAATTAAGATATTAAGAAAAACAACAGTGAAGGTTTTAATCACACCAAGAAAAACAACATTAGAAGGAACAACATAGAAAACAACAGTTGTGGAAACAACAACAACATTAAGAGCAACAACACCAAGAACTACAACAGTAGCAACAACATCTTGAATGATAGACACCAAAACAACAACAGTAGCAACAACATAAAGAACAACAACAGTAGCAACAACATCAAGAAAATAAATATAAAAAACAACACCATGAACAACAACACAGAATAACAGCATCAAGAACAACAAATACTAATGACACAACAGTAGCAACACCAAGAACACAAACAAAAAAGCAACAACACCAAGAACAACAACAGCACAGAGCAACAACATAAAAAACAACACACACTAATATAAAAACTGTACCAAGAACAACTGTAGAAACAACATCAAGAACGACAACAGTAGCAACAACATCTTAAACAACAATCAGCAACAACATCAAGAACAACAACAGTACTATCAACATCATGAATATCAAACACCAAAACAACAACAGTAGCAACAACAATTCATGTTCTGGGGTGAGAGGCATCGTAGCCTTTGCAACGAGAGAGAGAGAGAGAGAGAGAGAGAGAGAGAGAGAGAGAGAGAGAGAGAGAGAGAGAGAGAGAGAGAGAGAGAGAGAGAATGTCAAAGGAGTTCTTGTCTCAGAGTCCAATCGTTCGATTTAATAGGACGTCGGCTTCGTTTGAAATTTAGTTGTAAATCTGTAAATCATAACCTTATTTAAGTAACTTTTGCTTTATTTTTTTACGTCTAAGTTAATTTACTTGAATAATGGCTATTTTATTATTAAAACCATAAAACCTTCACAATGATAACTATTTATGCAGAGTCTAAGTTAGAATTAAAGACATTCGAACACCAAATACGTCTTTCTCGCGATCAGGAAAAATTGAACGGATTTGATACGTAAAACTACATAGGCCTACGTCATTATTTTCTCTGTAATTTCCTCTATTTGAATAATGTTGGCATAATTACACGAGAAGATAATTATTTTCTATTGTTGATAGTCTACTGAAGTAAATGTGAGTGCGTGCGTGTGTTTGTGCAAGGCTAACGCATTGAACACAGTCGATTCCTAATGTTGCATCTTTTGATCTATGAATTAAGAACATATATTTGGAAATTTACATATTAATAAAACAGGGGAAATAATATAGATATTATAACAAAGTAAGCAATAAATGATTCATTATAAACAAAATATAAATATTGACGTTTCATAAATCGAAGGATTCGAGTGACAGATGAGCAGCGGTGCCAAATTTCCTCCTGACTACATTATTTCCCTTACTAATATTGATACTGGATTTGACATTTACATTTGGCAACTGGGCTATAAGGACTGAAGCCTAAGCAAAGGACTGATAAGAGAGAGAGAGAGAGAGAGAGGGAGAGAGAGGAGAGAGAGAGAGAGAGAGACTAGGCCTATACTCTCTTTGAGAGCTTGGGTGTCTTTTACTAATTTTTAGCTGCCTAATACGATGCCAGGATCGTGAAAGCCTAGTTTTTCTCTTCGTGTTTAAAAGTCGCTCACGAATCGCAGTGACAGGAGACAGTGACAATGCCCTAAAGCCTGACCATATATAGCCTACAAATGGTCAGTGCCCATGCCCGCTGTCCACCCAAGCTATGACCAGGGAGGGCCAGGCTGTGGTTTCTGATGACTCAGCAGGTAGGCCTAAAGGCTCCCACAAAACCCCATTTCTCACAAGTTTTAGCAGATTGCCAGGCAGTTGTATGAGAGGAGTCATCTTACATACTAAGAAATCTATGAACTTTTCAATATAATTTATAACAACAGTAATAAAGCTGTTGGGTTAAAATTGTCTTTCCTGAAGCGTTTTTAATGGTGACATTCCCAAAGTTGTGATGTGTAAGGGACAGGCGCCAAAAGGCTGGATAAGTAATAAGGCCTCTGTGAGTGTGCACGAGTCAGGAGGTGAGGCTAGAGACTTATTCTCTATCCCTGGACGAGGATAGTTACTTTGGAACATGTACATTGCAAGAGAGAGAGAGAGAGAGAGAGAGAGAGAGAGAGAGTGTGTGTGTGTGTGTATAAATGTATATATATATATATATATATAGATAGATAGATAGATCGATAGATATATATTTAGTTTTTTTTAGATTGTGTCGGCTATTGTGGGGTATAAAGCGCCAGAAAAAAAAAACATGCAAACATTTTTTCTTTTTAAGCCTGATAGAAGCAGAGAGAAAATCTTGTCTGAAAGAGTGTGAATGCTGTAACATTATCTTTGCTCAAATGCTTATATAGTCTGTAGAGTGAAATAGAGCCATCGCTAAAAGACGCTTGCTATAAAGATCCTAGCAATGTTTATAATAAAGAGAGAGAGAGAGAGAGAGAGAGAGGAGAGAGAGAGAGAGAGAGAGTACCTGTGCACTTTAACGATAAAATTATCAAGCACTTGTAGTGCAGTAATTATCTATGACTCCATAAACAATGACGTTCAATTCAGTTGAATCATTGAAAAGTAATATGTAATAAAGGTACATGTCGTTTTCTTATAACAATTGTGCAGTAAAGCTTACGAAAAGAGAAACTAAGAACATTGTTATGAATTTGGTGTTTGGGGTCCCTCTGTGATATCGTACTTCAATCTCTCTCTTTTTCTCAAGTTCCTATTCCTGCTACGATACCGATTTGAGTCTCACGTTGAACTTCATAACTTTGGTTTATTGGCCTCTGTTTAGAATAGTAAAGTAACAACAAAAAGTTAATAAAAAAAAGGGGATTGAGTCCCCTGGCATTATAAATACCTACACTGTGTCATTTAAGATGGGATGAAAAAAAAAAAACATAATGAAGTGAAAATTACTCGTCCCATGATATTCCTATTTATTCCAACTATCATCAACTTTTATTATTTTGGTCCAGGTGTACCGGTTTTAAATTACCCCCTCAAAATCTTACCCCCCTGTAGTTTGAAACCGGTTTCAGACTACCGGGGGGTAATTTGAAACCGGTTTTAAGCTAACCCCCTGGTTTCAAACTACCCCCTCGTTTTTGCGCAGGATCTCATCAATTTATGAATATTAATAAATTGCTTTTGATCAGGGTCAACACAATCATTAGGTTATATGTATATACCTGTATTGTTTCACCTATTGGTATCGTTTATTAATATCCAGCCTTTATCCGTTTTATGTTTATATCTTAGCTAATAAATGTCGGAAATTCCGTTGCCAGTCATGGGCGCATATTTTTTCCGAGACAAGGAGACGAGGTGGAATTTGATTTTGACGGTTATTTTTTCCATCATTTGAAATATTTCATAATTATACTACAAGCAAATATTATATAAGGTATAATCAACATATTGATCATAAGTATATATATATATATATATATATATATACATATATATTTGTATGTATGTGGTAAATACTATATCATTCATGATATCTGTAAATAATTGACACTTTTAATAAAGCAAGATTGTAAGCAATTATAACAGTTTTAATAAAACAAGATACAGTACATGCTGTTTGCTGCAACTGTGCTTACATTGGTTGTTTGTATACGAAAACACCTGGACTACGGTAAAGTCGTTACACTTTATAGCCCTCTATGGATGACATTGAACACAACTTGTGTTAATCTCACAACTGTTGTCACTGATTTTAGCCTAAAGGTAGGCAGCTGTGTGTTATCATGGGCTAAATCAAATACTATTTAAACCATCTTCCAGAGTAGTAAGTGGTGGATTCGTGTATGGATTCTTTTTTTATCTGTTGTTGATCTCGAAATGGAAAATTATTGAAAAACTGAGTGATAAAATGTTCTAGAATTTTACCTGAAATGTATCATGAAAAAAAAAAAGACCTCACAGCATAGTCACCTGTACATTTCCATGCGGTTTATATAACACTTCTGCCCCTTTGTCATAGCTCCATTCTTTCTTATTACTCATTTCATCAAATGACAAAACAGCAATACCTAGAAATCGAGACTTCATACCATCTTTAAAGTCCTCTGGTTTAAATTGAATCGAGCTAACAGTAGCTTACACAACGTTAATTCTGTCTGCACGACAACATGCATGTTGGTAATTTATATTTGGGCTTTTATTTTTCACGTGCATAGCATCCAAATAATACGAAGTTACTATGCATTATCACTGACAGAATATATGAATAAACAAAAAGATATATGGACCCAAGGAGTTCTATTGTTATATTGCATCTATGGGTATAGTCAAACCATTTTAAGAGCAAACTCGGAGCCCAATAGCGGCATTGCCAATTCTCTTGGGTCATTTTGAAAGCACACCTGGCTTGACCGCTTTAATCTATGGGCGAGCCAAGAAAAGGAGAAAAGGGTCAGCTAATTAGTCATTCACCCGGATTTGAACGGTCTAAGAATATAATCTTTTAATTTGATACTCTCTCCAAATTGTTTCCTTCGCTCTTTTTGTTTGCAACCTCGTGGTGACAAATCGAAACTCTTAAATATAACAAAGAGCAAAATTGTTATAAAACGATTATCATACTAACAGAAATAATCTTAATTTTGATATCAAATGAATTCAGTTCTCAATTCTGATTGATTATTAAAAAACAGGATTCTTTACAAAGGATTTAATTAACTATGTTTAATATGGTATATTTACATAGGTGATTTTATTGTTTTAGAATTTATTTAATTAATCGAAAAAAATTTCTACAACAAAGGTTGTGTTAGCAAATGTGGTTATGATGACTTCGTCAGATGAAGTTAGTACTACCACAAAAGATTCAACGAATTAGTTCATTCAGACCATTTTCATGTTTTCCTTTATAATGTTATCAGTATGCTAAATACCTTTGACCCAATTTTCCTTGCAAATCTGAAACAAAGTCGTTTTTGATATGCTGGGTGCATCTCTGACACGTTTGATTGTTTGGTCAATTCCAAATTTAACAATCTCATTATCATTTTCCAATTTAAAAAAACTGATAGACATTGTAGGCCTATACCATTTTTCTTTCTTCTGGGGGAAAAACACGACGCTGAGAACTTACCATGGTTTTTACGGAAGCCTATTGTGCAAGACAGTGAATGAGGAAGCTAATCTTCATGCATTTAATAGGATTTGACCAAAGGTCTCAGTGAACTGACCCAGTGGCAACGTGTATGTCATATCTTCTAATTTGTCATTTTCCTTCCCTTGTCTTAGTGAAGGAAAGCATCGGGATTAAGGAGAATCGGCACCGCCACAAATGATTTTTGGTGATTGACACCTTAAGCTGCGCGTTGGCTGCCCTTGTTCAAAAGATGTGTGAATATATATATATATATATATATGTGTGTGTGTGTGTGTGTGTGTGTGTGTGTGTATATGCATTTGTATAAAGAATAAAATAATCAACACTATTTATTCTGAATGTTTTTTGTGTCAATTTCTCTTCGCCCGAAGCTCATGCACCTAAAGCACATGAATGGAATCTACTGGAGATAACAAAAAAAAGGAGAAAAAAAAATCTCGACAATCAGGAGCACACTGATATAAAATGAAGTTTTACCTCACCGTTATCACTAAACCTTAAATGACAGTCTGTAACTTCAAATATCGTGTATTAGTTAATTATATGACACGTTAGGTCTTAAATACGAAAATAACGACAATCACACGAACACTGAAATAAAATAAAATTTTACCTGGCCTTTATCACAGAACCTTAAATTACAGTCTGTGACTTTTAACGTGTCTTATAATTCACTAATACAATATTTTTGGTCTTAAATACAAAATTAAACTATTTTTCCTACTGCTGCGAAGCCAACAATAAATGTATGATACATATTTGCGATGTCACATGAATTATTTACCATTCTGATGAGGGGGTAACTTGAAACCGGTTTCAAACTAACCCCCCGCCCCTCCCCCGTAATCTGAGACCGGTTTCAAGTTACCAGGGGGTAGTTTGAAACTGGGGGTAACTTGAAACCTTTACACCGGGCGTGCAAACACATGCACACACACATACACACACACACACACACACATATATATATATATATATATATATATAAA
>NC_090751.1:86840297-86850297 GCF_036898095.1 Palaemon carinicauda
AAAGAAAGTGGTTGTATGTATACATATAAAAAAGAGAGTAATAGTAGCGCAGAAGATAAGTGGCAATTTGAAAAGCTTCAAGATATGCTATTAGAACATAATATGCAACAAATAAACCACATTCCAACAAGAAAGGAAAATGTCCTAGATCTAGTATTTGTGAATGAGGTGATTTATGTTAAAGAAATAATAGTGTATAACACGGGAATTTCAGACCACAATGTCATAGAAATGATAGTTCATTCCAAAGCAAGTGATCACAGAATTAATAAAAGCACAAAACTTTGGGAAGGATATGGAAAATATAATTTTTACAGTAAGAATATAAAATGGTCAGAAATAAATGAAGAACTGAATAAAGAATGGAAAAATGTATTTATAAGTGATAATATACAGGTAAATACGGACATACTGTACAAAATACTGGAGAAAATTGTTGAAAAATATGTACCGAAAAAAAACAATAAACAAAAGACGTGCATACCAAGAGACAGAAGGATCTTATTTCAGAAATTAGAAAGTGGAAGAAAAATCTTGCAAAAGAAAAAAATGTGTGGAAAATGAGGGAAATAAAATATAAGATAGAAAATGCAGAACAAAAGATTATACAGTCGAAAGAAAATGAAAAAAGGGACTTAGAAGAAAGGACACTTCAAAATATAAAAAGAAACCCCAAAGTACTTTACTCCTATGCAAAAAATATGAATAAAAGGAGAATAGAAATAGGCCCTCTAAGAATTGAAGGACGGCTAACGAATGAAAAAAAGGAAATATGCAACATATTAGCAGAAAAATATAAGAGTGAGTTCACGCCAAGAATTGCGAATGAGAATAATGAAACAGAAATGAGAGAAGAAAATGTTGAATATCTAACGGATATAGATATTAATGAAGCAGATATTGTCACGGCTATAAACGAAATTAAAAATGGATCGGCAGCCGGACCAGATGGAGTTCCAGCGATTTTGTTAAAAAAAACTGCAAACACTATCGCGAAGCCCGCTTGCAATACTGCTAAGACAGAGTGCAGATATGAGCGAGATATATGTTAAACATAAATTTAGCTTATATAACCCCTATCTTCAAAAGTGGATCAAGACTAGAGGCAAGCAATTATAGACCTGTTAGTCTAACATCACATATTATGAAAGTGTATGAGAGGGTAATAAAAAAGAAAATAATGAACCATTTGGTCAAAAATAATTTGTTTAATATGGGTCAACACGGTTTCGTACCTGGAAAAAGTATACACAGACCAACTGATAGCACACTATGAAAACATATACAATAATATGATAAATGAAAAAGACACAGATGTGATCTATCTAGATTTTGCAAAAGCTCTTGACAAGGTAGACCATAACATATTGGAGAAAAAAATGAGAAAGCATAATATTGTGGGAAAGATAGGAAAATGGGTAAAAGAATTCCTGCAAAACAGAAAACAGATAGTGGTTGCAAATGACGAGAAATCAGATGAAGCCCAGGTAATATCTGGTGTGCCACAAGGTACGGTATTAGCTGCACTGCTATTTGTTATTATGATCTCAGACATAGACTGTGATGTTGAAAACTCCGTAGTGAGAAGTTTCGCCGATGACACAAGAATAAGTAGAGAAATTACTTGTGATGAAGATAGGAACTCACTACAAAGAGATCTAAACAAAATATATGAATGGGCGGATATAAATAGGATGGTATTTAACTCCGATAAATTCTAATCAATAAATTATGGAAACAGAGAAGGAATGGTGTATGCATACAAGGGACCTAATAATGAGACAATCACAAACAAGGAAGCAATTAAAGACCTTGGTGTAATTTTAAATAGGAATATGTTATGCAACGACCAAATAGCAACACTGTTGGCTAAATGTAAAGCAAAAATGGGAATGTTATTCAGACACTTTAAAACAAGAAAAGCTGAACACATGATTATGCTTTACAAAACTTATGTGCGTAGTACACTCGAGTACTGCAATGTGATATGGTACCCACACTACCAAAAGGATATTGCGCAAATAGAGAGTTGTACAAAGGTCCTATACTGCTAGAATAGAAGAAGTTAAGGACCTTGACTACTGGGAAAGACTGCAATTTTTAAAAACTATACAGTCTAGAAAGGAGAAGAGAACGCTACATGATAATACAAGCATGGAAGCAAATAGAGGGAATTGCTGAAAACATCATGGAGCTTAAAAATATCAGAAAGAGCAAGCCGAGGTAGATTAATAGTGCCAAAAAGCATTCCAGGTAAACTGAGAAAGGAGCACAGGACATATTAATCCACTACGCACCAGCATCGATAATGCAGCGACTATTTAATGTGCTGCCAGCTCATCTAAGAAACATCAGGAGGTGAGCGTAGATGTGTTTAAGAATAAGCTCGATAAATAACTAAGATGCATCCCAGACCATCTAAGACTGGAAGATGCAAAATACACCGGAAGATGCATTAGCAACTCTCTGGTGGATATACGAGGTGCCTAACACTGAGGGACCTGGGGGAACCCAAACAAAAAATAAGGCAATAAGGTAAGGCTCTCTCCTTGACAATATTTAACTCCTTATCAGAATCATATTTAATTCAACGATTTGATGTTTTAGGTATACAAGTATATATATCATACAGAATCACACCTGTTACATACATATATATATATATATATATATATATATATATATATATATATATATATATATATATATATATATATATATAGATTATATATATATATATATATATATATATATATATATATATATATATATATAGATATATATATATATATATATATATATATATAGATATATATATATATATATATATATATATATATATATATATATATATATATATATATATATATATATATATATAAATTGGTTATACAAGGAACATATCCATATCCGAAAGGATGCATGACATATGGGACCATCAAATCTAAGGTGAAAAGTGAACATAATTACGTGTATACATAATATATATGTACACACACACACACACACACACACACACACACACACACATATATATATATATATATATATATATATATATATATATATATATATATATATATATATATATAACGGATTTTGAGCGAAGCGAAAAATCTATTTTTGGGTGAGATGGCCATGTCGTCCTGATGGAAGTTCCTATGGGGTAGCTTCCTAGGGTATATTACAACTACGGCGATATTCCCAGAGAATTTACCTTAAGGTACCAGAATTCTAACTCCTGGAGCGAGTATCCCTCGTGAAAGGGATATCGCGACATATCAGAGGACGTATTCTAGACACGTCACATGGCAATCTACATCCTGGACAGAGATTTCGTCTCCTAGGAGGTGATTGACGAGATACGAATTCGGGAAAGAAAAAGGGGGAGCCGCTCCCAAGGCTTCCCTATCCCCCGATTCGTATGCGTGCCTGGCGCCAATCCTGGCGCCATCTGTATTCCTTGTAGCGTACACGAGGTGCTACAGATACTGTATGTAGGGAGGGGTCCTACAGCCCTTTCTTAGAAAGGCAAGGGCGGGTCCATCAGGACGACATGGCCATCTCACCCAAAAATAGATTTTTCGCTTCGCTCAAAATCCGTTTTTTTGGGCTCAAGCCATGTCGTCCTGATGGAAGTGTACCAGAGCATTACTGTATCTGTGGATTCTCAGAACGTGCCGTACTCCCCGGAGGTAATTTTTTCCCGGTCGACTAGACCTAGAGACCTAAGATGTTACCGTTATACATCTTTTCAACTAACTATAAACTATGTTAGAGCTTCCTGGCCCCTACAGGGAAGAGTCCTACTAGACTCTGGAAGTCTCGAAGAGTACATATATCTATGTATGAATACCAGGCAAGCTAATATAGTGGTCTCGCCCTATATTAAGTAAAGCATAGTTTGTAAAGGACCACTGCGTCAATATGAAATATCGACCAGTTTTCCGCACAATACTTGTATTGGACAAAGGTTTTATATCCGCATAGGAGGAAAACCAATGCAACATAGCTTGCATAAAGGAACAATTCTATTAGAATTATCCCAGATAAGGTACATAGAATGAATGCTCAATTATACCAATAAATTGACACAGGTGAAGGAGACGCAAGGTTCTCAAGAACCAGATTATTGACAGGCAATAAATAGACAGGTTAACCACAATTATATATATATATATATATATATATATATATATATATATATATATATATATATATATATATATATATATATATAAGAAGAGGATAACCCAAAACTTTAAGCATAAGTATGATAGTAAACAGAGCTTGTTTGTCTGAAAGACAAACATTAGATGCCATTTTTAAGATACCGAGGTATCAAAGTCATAAAAGCCTGTATTACAAATCAATGACATTAGCGTTAGAAACGCTCGGCACACATGTCTGCACTTATGCTAGGTTCACCTTCGGAAATGGAACAGTCTGGATGGGCAACACAGTGCCCTCACTTAGTTTGTAGTACAGTATGTAACTACACACTCACCCTGGAATTAATCGTCCCAATTAAGACCACTGTTCCTCGCAGAGTTAAACAGTAGGGTTAACACCGCGACCCACTGCTACCACAGATCTCTTTTAGTTCCTCTACTTGCTTCGCAAAGTGGCGAAAGAACACTATGGAAGACTTCCAGCCAGTGTATGAACGGAGATGTTCAAAATCCATACAATTAAAGAAATTTAAGAATGAGGCAACTTTCCTCGGATCGTGACCTGCGGGTGTATTGTCAGGATCCGCTCTGCGAATAAAATATGTGATTTTCGCTCTGAGTTGATTCAGAGATAAATTTGAGCCTGATGTTTCTCCCCTGAATAGTTGACCACCCTTGAAGTCTGAAGTTCTATGAAGATAGACCTTTAGGCATTCTACTGGACATAGAGATGCATCTTCTTTCAGAGGGCACATTCTCCAGGGACCCTACCTGTTGGTGGGTAACTCATTCTTGGCGAGAAACGTAGGATCCGGAAACAGGTTCAGTTCTCCCCCATCCAGGAACTGAACACGACCTGCCTCTCTCGAGAGGCTACAATCTCACTAACCCTGGCCCTGGACGCGAGTGCAAAATAGGAAAATAACTTTTTGTGTCAAATCCTTTAACGCACACTCTTCATTGCTCAACAGAGAAGCGAAATGAAGAACTTGTCTAAAGACCATGAAATGGGCTTTGGAGGTGCTGAAGGTCTGAGCCTAGCA
This sequence comes from Palaemon carinicauda, assembly GCF_036898095.1. NCBI lineage: Eukaryota > Metazoa > Arthropoda > Malacostraca > Decapoda > Palaemonidae > Palaemon > Palaemon carinicauda. The sequence goes on from NC_090751.1 coordinate 86,845,513, forward strand.
CAGGCTTTCGGGACTTTATTAAAGATCTCGTTACCTAGGTCGACCTGGAAGGCATATAGAATGGGTCTTGTCAAAGCAGACTTACACGCTGAAATCGTGTTCGCTGCCAACCCTTGACCATGGAGGTGGGGAAAAAAGATAAGCAGAAGTCTGTCAAGATCTCCTACGAAATCTTCGCCTTGACAAAAGGCCACCCATTTTCTCCAAGATGACTCATATTGCCTTCTAGTAGATTTGCATTTATATTCCTCAAGGAAGTCTATACTGGCTTTCGAATTCCCGAAACGCTTTCTCACCGCTAGGGAGAGAAAATCATGAACTGCAGGGTCCGGGTTTTCTGTAATGAAGCGCAGACAGTTGACTTCTGGACTCGCTGGGTCAGAACTGGATCTGGTAGTGGTACAAACTTCAGCTACAGTTCCAATGCCAGGAGGAACCACACGCTGTTCGGCCACTTGTGGGCCACTATTGCCGCTACCCTTTGAAGGATCTCAGTTTGTTGAGGACCCTCAACAGAAGGTTGTGAGGAGGGAACAGATAAATCTTGGACCATCTGTTCCAGTCGAGGGACATCGCGTCCACTGCTTCTGCTAAGGGGTCCTCGTACGGGGCACGTACAGGGGCAACTTCTTGTTGTCTTTCGTCGCAAAGAGGTCTATCTGCAGTTCTGGGACTGATTCAGAATGAAGGAGAATGATCCTGCGTCTAAGGACCATTCCGACTCTATCGGTGTGAACCTGGATAGAGCGTCCGCTGTCACATTGCGGACTCCTTGAAGGTGAACTGCCGACAGGTACCACTTCTTCTTTTCCGCCAATCGGAAGACGGCCAACATCACCTGGTTGAGAGGTGGTGACCTCGATCCTTGTCGATTCAAGTATCTCACAACTACCTCGCTGTCTATTACCACTTTATGTGGAACGAATGACGCGGGGAGACTTTCTTTAAGGTAAGGAGCACTGCCCTAGCTTCTAGAAAGTTTTATGAGAAAGGTCTTGAATAGCCTGGACCAAGTCCCCTGGACTTTTTTCCGATGAGAGTGACCTCCCCATCCCTCCTTCGAGGCGTCTGAGTGAATCGTCACCGACGGGGGAGGTGGCTGAAGAAGAACCTGACTTCTTTAGATGTCTGGCTTGGGACCAAGGCCTGAGAAGAGTACTTAGCCGAAGCGGCTGGTCTTCTCAGATCTCTTCACGCGTTTGATGCATAACTTCTCCAAACTCCGATTGCATCCTTTAGCTGTGCTCTTAGCACTGGGTCTGTCACCGAAGCAAACTGGAGAGAGCGCAGTACTCTCTCCTGCTCGTGTCTTGATATCCTTTCGGAATCTTGAAGTCTCTTGACAGAACCCGCTATCTCCTTCCTTTTCTTCGCCGGGGTGGAGAAACGGTGTGACAAAAGGTCCCAGTGGATCTTAGCCACTGGAACTTTTGAGATGGAGAAAGTCGAGACTTTTTCTGTTGATCTTGAAGCCTAGGTACTCTAGGAACTGGATCACTTGACTGGAAGCTTGCAAGCATTCTGTCTCGGATGCTGCCCACACCAACCAGTCGTTCAGGTAGGCTACTACCTGAATTCCCTTTAGGCGAAATTGTTTGAGAGCTACGCTCGCAAGCTTCGTAAAAATCCTTGGAGCTATGTTTAGCCCGAATGGCATGGCTCCGAAGGCGTATAGTCTTTGTTGTAGCCTGAACCCTAGGTAGGGGGAGAGTCGATGGCTAATTGGAATGTGCCAGTAGGCGTCTGACAAGTCTATAGAGACGGAATATGCCCTCTTGGGCAGTAAGGTCCTTATGTGTTGCAGTGTTAGCATTTTGAATTTGCAATTCACTATGAACTTGTTAAGTGGCGACAAGTCCAGAATGACTGAGCTTTTCCGAGTCTTTCTTGGGAACACAAAACAGCCTCCCTTAGAAATTGATGGGCTTCACCCTTTTTCTCCAACCGTTCTTGAACGTACTCCTCCATAACGGGGGTGGAGTGTTGGAAAAACCGAAGGTACGGGGTGGAGTGCTGTACCAGCTCCCGCCCAGTCCATTCTTGAGTAGGCTGTGGGCCCAGGGATCGAAGGTCCACCTATCCCGAAATTTCAGAAGTCTCCCTCCTACCGGTATCACCTCACTTGGACTGCCGTCCTGAGGTCTTGCCTTCCTGACCACGACCACCCCTGAATCCCCTTCCCCTTGAGGGGCGTCTAGACGAGCCTCTGGCTGCTCCTCTAGGCTATGCTCGAAAGGAAGTAGACTGCCCTTCGAACGCTGGGGTGAATGCCGTGGACTGTGTCGACACGGCCTGGGGTACCCACTGAAAGGTGGTCGGGGTTTGTGCCACAATCTGGGGCACTGGGGGCAATGGCAATTGCAGTTGCTGTCTAAGAGGCTTGGCTGGCCGAGACGGTAGCCTAGTCCTCATAGTCTTCCTCTTTGGTTGAGGACCCTCATCCGGGGAAGACTTTCTTTTGATAGCCAGGCCCCACTTCTGGAGAAGGTTTCTATTCTCCAAGGCGGCTTTATCAACAACTTCTTTGACCAAGTCGGTAGGGAAAAAGGTCTTTTCCCCAAATGTTGGAGGAGATTAGTTTCTTTAGCTCGTGCCTCACCGTAGCCGAGGCTTGGCCACTACCACGAACATTTCATGGACCTTGGGGTCACTTGCCATCGTCTTGAGAGTAGTCTGAAGAGACATTGAGGCAGTCAGTCTTTCTTTTGTATCGAACTCACTTCGCAAAAGAAAGTCAGACAGCTTAGGGAGGTCCTTGCCGAACTGACGTCCGGCAATATCAGCCTCCAACTTTCCCACTGAGAACGTAAGATGGACTTCCTTCCAGTCTTTGTGGTCCATAGGCAGGGCCAGCGACAAGGGTTTACACTCCTCTAGGGAGGGGCAAGACTTGCCGGCCTCGATTGCTTTTAGCACAGCCAGAAACCCTTTCTGTAAAAGGGGGAAGGCTCTAGTAGGCGAGGACACAAAGGAAGGGAGCTTCCTATTCAATGCAGCTACCTTTGAGTTAGAGAAGCCCCTCTCTTTCATCGAGGATGAAAGTAGAGCTTGAGCCTTAGCATGGTCCATCACTATGACCTCCTTCGGCTCTGTCTCCTCCTTTGAAGCTGGTTCCTTCCTCAGCCGGACATAACAGTCCGGATATGATGCCTTCCTGGGCCAGAATTCCACCCTCCAGGGGAACTGAGCCCAGCTTATCCGAGATGACGATCTTTCCAGTCGTCATCGGCATGTGCTCAGCATACCTCCATGGGTTAGCATCTGAGCACAAGGGAAGGTCTTTCACATTGAGCTTTTTCTGGGGCCCATGTGATTCTGCAAGGCACTGCATTCGCAGTTCCATTGCAGCCGCCTTCTCCTGATTCTCCTTCTGCATTTGTTGGATCATTCCAACAATAGAAGAGAGGGCCTGTCCCAGCTCTACTGGGAGACCGGCCGATGTAGAGGGGCTTGAACTTCATCCCGGGCTTCTGCCAGGAGGTCTTCCTCCTGACACCCATCCACATCAGACATCCTGTCATTTAGCTGGATGTCTTGCATCGCGACCGCGACTTCAGCATCCACCTGGATCTGAACTTAGGGGATCTCCTCTTGAGGCTGGGGAATCACTGCATCAGCTGATGCCTTAGGGAAAGGATACGCCCTCATCTTCTCACTTGGAAGATAAGGGCCAGAAGTGTTCTTTTGGAAGCCCCTTACCCAGGTACGAAGCTTCTTCCTAGCTATTTAAATGTCTCATTAATCAGGTTAGTGCACACAGTACATACCTGAGGGTCCCAATACCGGAGATCATCCTTGGAGACAGCGTATGCTGCGTGTCTCCTACAAAACTCATGTCCGCAGAGGTTCTTGCTGCTGACATTGCAGAAAGCACTTCCCCACTTCGGAGTGTCCTTCTGTAAAGAGAAGAAATTTCCATGAGTATCAAGTGAACTATGTATCACTGGATATGCATAGTATAGCATAAAATTCAGAAAGGAAAGACACACACTTGTGTTTCCCTCACAACCCATTGTTGCAGCCTTCCAGATAATAAAATAAAAAATGGTTTATCTCTTCTAGAGTAACCAATGCAAGGTTTCCAGAGGAAACAGGTGGAGCTCACACCTAAGCAATGATTTTAAAATCCTGGATGATAGACAGGGAAGAACTCAGCTTCCTATCTGAGGGCAACAGCAAAGGGATGTGCAAGAAAACACAATAGTGTTAGAAGATACAGTGCTGTACCAAAACCTTTACTATAGTTTTCTTCTTACTGTATATATTATACAGAAGAATACTAGTACAGTATAGGGGGATGTGTACCGGCCTGCCTTTGCCGGCCGGCACACACCACAACTAGCTTTAAAGTATACTACTTAACAGCTATAGGGCGGCAGCACTCTGGTTCAAATGCCTGTGCCGGTCGGCAGCAACTGCCAGCCGGTAACAGCCAGTGTTGGCCGGCAATGGCTGCCGGCCAGCAACTACACAAGGTAGTACCCAGCTGCCGGCCATACTCCTGGTGACCGGTAGACAAGGACTGACATAAGCCGGCCGGCAAAGGTACAAGACCGATGCCAGCCGGCAGCAAAAGAACCAGAGGACTACACCTGCCCGGCTGCCGGCCTCATAGGCCGGCAGCCGGGACAGGTACAGCACTAGAAGAAAAATAGAATGGATGCCGGGATAAGAGTGTACACAACCTCCAAGCCCGGCAACCGAAAGAATGCATATAAGGAAGGGGAGAAACTAATTCAGGCTTCCTTGACCAATGCCGTCCGGCTCTGCCGGCAGGCATGGATG
>NC_090751.1:86855297-86920297 GCF_036898095.1 Palaemon carinicauda
GCAGGAAACGAGTCAGCGGCTGCCATCGCTAAGAGCGATCAACATTCCACCGCTCAAGCGAGAGATTGTCGTTACTATTCAATTAACCAATTATTTGTTATGTTTAAGAAATAGAGGCGGAGCCCACAACACCCTTGTTTATGTTTGTTGGTGAAGTCACGTGTTAATTGCCAAAGTGATCTGATAGGTCTTTTTGATCGATATTAAGTACCTGGTAATAGGCCTCTGGTACTGATACCCATACTTCACACTAGTTTGCAGAGATCGTAAACCAATGTAATGTCCCAAGCAGACCAATATCAATATTCAGTATATCTAATGCTTGATTTACAAGATCTTTTACTAGATTTCAAAAAAGTTTTACAAGCTGCTTGAAAATGTTGATTAAGTTGAAAAAAACTGTTTTGCCGAATGCTTGCAGACAAAGTGAAAGGGATTTAAATGTATGATAAGATTCAAAGCTCCAGTAAAGTTGGCGATGTGTTTAGAGTTAGCAAAGACCAGATACGACGACTTGTAAAACGAAAGGCTAAAGTGCTAAATAATTATGACCAAGAGTGGAAAGCCCATAAAACTGGCAATGAAGAAATCAATAAGCTGACCTGGCATTAGTTTATCGATACAACCACATTTTATTTGTGAAATTGTGCTTAAAAATATTTATTAAGCATTACATATGCAAATAATTATGTATTCTGCTTTTATTTTATAGAAAAAAAAGCACTCCAGTTTACAAGCGACTTTACAGTTGATTCCTTCCACGCATCAAATGGCTGGCTGGAAAGCTCTTTGAAACATCGCAACACCGTGCTGGGAACAACTAGCGATAATAAGGAGGACTTTGACACATCCGTTGTAAATGGCTGGAAAACGAAACTTCCATCTTTGTGTGCTGGTTACGAACCAAAAGACATTTTCAACATGGAAGTCAGCTGTTTTATCGCAGCTCTAATAACGACAAAGACTTTCATGCGAAAGGGACAGATTCTGCTGGCAGCAAACAACGGAAGGAACGCCCAACTGTTGCCTTGTGTGCGTCAATGACCATAGAAAAAATCTCATTGTTTGTGATCAGAAAATCCCAGAAACCTCAATGCTTCAAGAACAGGGACACAAAAAACTCTTCCAGTTGATTACCATGCCAAGAAAACAGTATGGATGACTAGTGAATTGCCCAGAAATAGCCTATGTTTTAAGGTTCTAATTTTCTAATGCATAAGTTAATACTGCTAGGACCATCTCATTAAACACTTTTTTCAGAGAAAGTGGCATTACACTTTTCATAATCTTATTTCGTTTACCAAATGCTCTCCTTCCCATGCTTATCATTCTGTTAATTTCGGTTTCGTGTCCTGCAGACACACTTACTGCTGTTTTTCGTAAGTACGTATAGTCATCAACAATCTCTAGAGGTTTGTCCATATCTATTATTTGTTGTTTCTTTGCATTTCATTGAATATTATCTTAGTTTTACTCATAATCATTTTCAGTCTTACATTTCTGCTTGCTTTATTCAAATCTTCTATCATCTTTTGTAAATCTTGCCATGAGTCACTAGAGACAACCATGTCATCTGCAAATCTGTAGTTGTTACGGTATTCCCCTTTAATATTAATTCCTAAATTTTCCCAAGCTAAATTATCAAAACTACTTCTAGGTATGCAGTCAATAATTTAGGAGATATTGAGTCTCCCTGTCTAACTCTTTTCTCAATCTGAATTTTCTCATTATCTTTTTGCAGTTTTAGGAATGATGTACTTGTATAGATATCTTCAAGTGTTCTAACATACGATTTCTTCTATTCCTTGTTTTTGAAGGGCACCTGTTACTATGTATGTATGTATACATACATATATATATACATATATATGTGTATATATATACATATACATATATATATATATATATATATATATATATATATATATATATATATATATACATACATACATATATATACACTACATATACAACCATAAATACATACTGTATATTATACACTCACACCCACACACACACACACACACACATATATATATATATATATATATATATATATATATATATATATATATATATATATATTATATATATATACAAAACATTTTTGATACCGATTTAACAAGAACATTGGAATAAATACATCAAAGGAAAATTCTTTTATATAAGTGTTTATAGGGGCTCACTGCCGGATTGACCTTTTAGGGCTGGTATTGTAAAAGTGCAAAAGTTGACTTACAGCACATCAAAGAAAAGAAAAAAAAAAACTTATTTTGACTCTATTAAATATATTCCTGGGAGTATTGAGGATCTAGAATAGAAATTAGTCCATCTCCACAGTGAAAGCTCTGGACATGTATCAACATATTAGTACGTGTCCAATATAGCACTATGTAGTCCTGGAGGGATGGATTGATTTCCATGAAGTAGAGAAACCGAAATCGACAGGAATTTGTTAACAGAGAGGAAGCTCAGTCAGCGTAGGAGTATAAATACATAATACCCCTTGTGGTAACTTATTACCATGGTACCCCTCAGTGAACTTGATATCTAATATACAGATTAAATATATATACTAGTGTACGCAACCCGTAGTAAAGTGACAGCTAAAACTTCAGATAGATACGCACACACACGCACCCACCTCTCATCGGGGTATGACTAATCCCTCTCCCAATACCCAAGTGGCGGCTCTCTCTCTCTCTCTCTCTCTCTCTCTCTCTCTCTCTCTCTCTCTCTCTCTCTCTCTCTCTCTCTCTCTCTCTCTCTCTCTCTCTCTCTCTAAGTTGTTTTCTCTATGCCTTGAACAACTCTATTTTCTCGCGATTTCTTTTATGCACCTAATAAATCTCACAGACCGTCCTCACTCCGAAAACACCATTATTTTTTTCCATCAACGGCTCAGGAACTAAATGGGAAAAGGTCAGATCGTTTTATACGTTATGTTTTCGATTTAACAAAGACTTTAATTATCACCAAACAGTTAAACAGTTGCCTTACTGAGGAAAACAAAGACTTTAATTATCACCAAACTGTTACCTTACTGAAAAAACAAAGACTTTAATTATCACCAAACTGTTGCCTTACTGAGGAAAACAATGACTTTAATTATCACCAAACTATTGCCTTACTAAGGAAAACAAAGACTTTAATCATCAAATTGTTGCCTTACTGAGGGAAACTTCTAGACACATTGGTTAGACAAGACCTCTGAGGTTCAACGTAACTAGCATACAATCTCCCATTGTGCCCTCTTGTTGTTGACGTAAGCAATAAATTGGGTACATATTGACTGTGGTGGGTGGCAGATGGAATCAAGAAGCGTAAGGGGATGAAAACCTCATCCCAAAAGACAAAGCCTACTGAGAAGTGCCTGTGTGCGCATGTGTATACACACATATAAGTATTTATCATATAATAGGTATAAAAAAAACTATTTGCAATGTGAATTGCTGATAATGTCAACCATCTAAGTAAATGCCAGACAAAATTAAAACATTTTTTTCGAATTATTAGTTACAACATAATATATCAATAATCATGTGATTTGATAAAGATAAAATTATACTAATTTAAAAAAAAAATATAAACACCAAGTTACTTTTACTAAAAATATATTATTGAACATACATTTCCTGAGAGAGAGAGAGAGAGAGAGAGAGAGAGAGAGAGAGAGAGAGAGAGAGAGAGAGAGAGAGAGAGAGAGAGAGAGGTTGTTAATAAAGTTGCTCGCTGGACGTGATCAATCAACCAGTGATATATTATGACATATCACATGAAATTAAAACATAAATCTGTAGGCTGTGCGGCAGATACAATCACATACAAACCACATAGACATACTGTATTACATCAACAATAAACGCCGATTCTCTTTATCTGCCAACCATTACAAAAAGAAATGTTAATGAATACATTAACAAACATAAAACTCATGGGCGAATTTACACACACAGTCGTGGAAAACCATTCGAATCAATGCCAAGTTACCTTGAATGTGGACCTATATCTTGGGCTCAATCCCGTCCTGGAAAGGAATTGACAGAGATTGTTTCTTTTCATCAAGGCAGTGATGATTGCAGATGATCGACAGATAATCGCGGTGGTTTGCAACCAGTGAAGATGCCCATCTACATGGGGCAGATACCGCGTCACAAAAATAATCTGCCAAAACAGGAAGGCAACACCTGGATCGAGAGAGAGAGAGAGAGAGAGAGAGAGAGAGAGAGAGAGAGAGAGAGAGAGAGAGAGAGAGAGAGAGAGAGTTGATAAACCCTCTAGTGCCATGGCCACTGACAACACAAAAGAGTCATCAACAACACGTCGACCTAACCGAGATACTCTGCATTACTGACACATTTTCGGAAAATACCTGTCAGAAACATTTTCCTCATATGCACTGTCACCCTAACCCATTTTATTTACGTTTGTCCATATTTCAACTTTATTTTTACCTACGCTATGCCATTAACGTCGATGGCACTCATTCAGAGGGCCTAGTCATGGAATGGTTGAATTCTAATTCTACATCAGTATTTCTAGGAAATAAAGCTTTCACATAAAGAGTTGATAAACTTCTGTTGTTGTTATGAGAACGTCAAAATTGATTATTAAAACAAAGTCAAAGGGACTTTTGGTACGAATAAATACGGTTACAAAGAATGACAGAAATAGGAAAAAGTAAATGTTAAACGTAAGGTGAATTTTGGCAAATCAGGATTTGTCTCTGATAAAAAATACGAATAGAAAGTATATCTAAATAAACCTAACGTGGAGCCGGGTTGGGACGGTAAAGTGACTACAAATCGATGACTGTTTAAAGGTCGCTCATGAATGCAAGAGTCAAGGGACAGTAACATAGCACTGGTTAGCAGAACAATGCCATAGAAACTGGCTATATATATCCATATAATCAACGGCCAAGACCACTCTCCAGCCAAGCTAGAACCAGGGAGGGCCAGGCCATGACTGATAGGTAGACATATAGGTTCCCCCAAACACCCCTACCATCCTCCGCTCACAAGGATGGTGAGGTTACAGAAACTACAAGAAACTATCGAGTTTCAGCGGTATCTGCCGTCCAGCAGAACGCCAAGCAGGGACGTTTATACAAGGCTTACCGAAAATGACAAGGTTTAAATGCAAAGAGACAACCACTAAACCAGAGAAGATCAAAAGAATAAAAAATACAACACGAGGGGTAAAAAAGGAATAAAGTTAACTACAAATACGGCCGCTTGAAGGATGGAAGGATATACAAGGTAGGACAGAAGGTAGTTTGTCTTAGCAGTAATGGGAATGGAAGAGGACACACACACACAAAAAAAAAAAGTAAAACTAAAAAAAGAATTTGTTTTAGTTGTTGTTAAGTTCTTTACTCTTAGAGGAGGAGGTCGTCTTGCTTCCCGTGAGTAGCGATAATAATATCGAATAACCAGTTTCGAGTCTGCCTTATGTAACGGCACATTTCCTGATATTTTCCCCAAGTCCTCCGAAGCCTTATCAGCATATTCAGGAGGCGCGAGACGCACACATAGTCACCACGGACACAATGGAGCAGAAAATCACTCCATTTTGAGAGCCTTCTGCTCGCCAGGGAGGAAGGCATCGTATATTTTTCAATATCCTCGAGGCAGCAGATAAATTGTTTATTTTTTGTAGAGAGGCGGCGGAGAGGCCTTTCCTTGTACGCCTATTCTTTCAAAAATGATTTACTTAAGATTTATTTAGATGACTACAACGTGCCATCTAGTTCGGATAAAAGAGGATGGTTGGCCGTGGGTTTAAAAGGCGTGTTTGTGTAAATTACCAAACGAATAATAACTGTTTTTCGTAACTTTACAGGAGAGGCAATGTGAAGCAATTGTACCCAAATGTCTAAAAAAAAAACAGCTATCGTTGAGCTACATGTTTAAATATATAAATACATATATATATACATATTTATATAGCATATATATATATATATATATATATATATATATATATATATATATATATATATATATATATATGTGTGTATATAATGTATATATATATTTATTATATATATGTAAATATATATATATATATATATATATATATATATATATATATATATATATATATATATATATATATATATATATATATATATATATATATATATATATATATATATATATATATATAAATACATATATAATAAATATATATATATATATATATATATATATATATATATATATATATATATATATATATATATATCATTAGCCGTCGCTAGACCACAGCAGGACAAAGGTCTCAGACATGACCTTCCACTCGGTTCATGGTCTTTCTATGCCAGCCTAAACTCTAAAATTTTCTTAGCGCATCAATCCATCGTCTTCTATTCTCTGCTTCATTTGCAACCTCTAACGACCCATTCTGTTATTCTTCTTGTCCGTCTATTATCTGTCATTCTCATTATATGTCCTGCCCATGTCCATTTCCTTTTCCTAAATGTTGTTAGAATATCCTCTACTTTAGTTTCCTCTCGTATCCATGTTGCTCTTTTTCTGCCTCTTAGTGTTATTCTCATCATCATTCTTTCCATTGCTCTTTGAGTTGTAACTAGCTTATGTTCTACGGCTTTCGTAAGGTTTAAGTTTCTGATACACAAATTAATACTGGTAGAAACATCTCTGATTAAATACATTTCTTTTTAGAGAGAGAGGAATTAAGCTTTTCATAACCTCATTTTGTTTACCAAATGCTCTCCATCCCATGCTCATCCTTCTTTCAATTTCGATTTCATGCCCTGGGGAAACCCATTTACTGTCTGTCCAAAGTACGTATAATCATTAACAATCTCTACAGGTTTCCTCCCTAACCGTTATTTGTTGCCCATGCATTTTCATTGAAAATTATCTTAGTTTTACTCAATTCATTTTAAGTCTTACATTTCTGCTTTCTACATTCAAATCTTCTATCATCTCTTGCAATTCCTCCCATGATTCACTAAAATAAACGATGTCATCTGCATAAAAATAAGTTGTCAAAGTATTCCTCATTAATATCAATTCCTATATTTTCCTTATTATAAATTCTTTAGAAATATTCTAGGCACGCTGTTAGTAATTGAAAAGTGGGGGTGTCCCTAATTCCTTTCTCAATCGGAATTTCCTCACTATCTTTATGTAGTTTTAAGGATTAAGAGGTTTTGTGAAGAGTAGGGAACAGAAAATAAAAATACCATTTTATGATCATTCGCAATACATCGAAAAAAAGGGGCAACTTGTATCTATTACCGATATAAAAAATCTTAACAGAAATAAGCATACATACCTTCTTGATAAAAGGATCTCTGTTCAATTACAGAGCGACCATATAATAATTAAAATTACTTCCTTTTCACTTAGGAACCTTTTGTGCCTCTCATTCTTCTAATGGTATTTTGGTGGTACTATCCACATGATAATTTATTTTATAAACAATTCTGTTCAATCTTTGAAGAACTGTATTTTTATTTCCCTTACTTAACGGGAATACCTTAACGTGGTGAAATGGTTTAAAAATATCCCACCATTACCAATCTGCACTGGCCAGCGTGGTGATGAAAACTGGTCAAAGCTCAGACATGAATAAAGACATGTCTGTGGCCCTTGTCCTGCAGCGGACTAGAAACGGTTGCATTTCTATTGTTGTATTTTTATTTAGACATTAAGCTTATTGGCGTGCTAGTCCAACCTTAAAGGTGGGCCATAATCCTTCACAAGAATGCTATACCCAGCTACCAGAGACATTGGAGGGAAGTTAGTATACGTTCCAATATAACTACGATTTTATATTGAGCCGATATAAAATCAAATTCAATAATCGAAAGGTGAAACATACGAGATGAGTGTCTATCATGCCATATTGGATATATAACACATGGTCTAGTTTCCTCTTGAAACACAATTCAAAATATGCGTAGGCACGAAGTAGATGATGAATGGGAAATTATTGAATGCAAAGCTCAAGATAAAGACGACCAGCGAAATCTAACCGAGGCCCTTTGCGTCAACAGGCGTGGGAGGAAATGATAATGATGATGACGATGATAATTCAAAATCAATAAGAAACTTATTTTTTTGAACGCCTACTAGTTATCACTATGCCAGGCTGGTCCTAGTTTCCCTTTTATTATTTTTCATTTTGAAAATATTCAGAATATAGTCTTAATGACTAATCCAAAAGCATAAAATATATAGTTAGTTAAATCCTAGAAAATAAATAACGGATCCAAAAACAAAATGTAGGGAGTCTATTTAATGCATGTCTAAGCAGTCTTAGATAAAAGATTATATTATTATTATTATTACTATCCAAGCTACAACCCTAATTGGAAAAGCAAGATGCTATAAGCCCAGGGGCCCCAATAGGGAAAAATAGCCCAGTGAGCAAAGGAAATAAGGAAATGAATAAAAGAACAGAACAAATTAACAATAAATCATTCTAAAAAAGGCAACAACGTCAAAACAGATATGTCATATATAAACTATTAACAACATCAAAAACAAATATGTCATATATAAACTATTAAAAGACTCATGTCCACCTGGTCAACAAAAAAGCATTTGCTCCAACTTTGAACTTTTGAAGTTCTACTGATTCAACCACCCGATTAGGAAGATCATTCCACAACTTGGTAACAGCTGGAATAAAACTTCTAGAGTACTGCGTAGTATTGAGCCTCAGGATGAAGGGCTGGCCATTAGAATTAACTGCTTGCCTAGTATTACGAACAGGATAGAATTGTCCAGGGAGATCTGAATGTAAAGGATGGTCAGAGTTATGAAAAATCTTATGCAACATGCATAATGAACTAATTGAACGACGGTGCCAGAGATTAATATCTAGATCAGGAATAAGAAATTTAATAGACCGTAAGTTTCTGTCCAATAAATTGAGATGAGAATCAGCAGCTGAACACCAGACAGGAGAACAATACTCAATACAAGGTAGAATGAAAGAATTAAAACACTTCTTTAGAATAGATTGATCACCGGAAATCTTAAAAGACTTTCTCAATAAGCCAATTTTTTGTGCAATTGAAGAAGACACAGACCTTAAATGTTTCTCAAAAGTAAATTTGCTGTCGAGAATCACACCTAAAATTTTGAAAGTCATACAAATTTAAAGAAACATTATCAATACTGAGATCCGGATGTTGAGGAGCCACCGTCCTTGACCTACTTACAATCATACTTTGAGTTTTGTTAGGATTCAACTTCATACCCCATAATTTGCACCATGCACTAATTTTAGCTAAATCTCTATTAAGGGATTCACCATCCCCAGATCTACATTCAGGGGATGGAATTGATGCAAAGAGAGTAGCATCATCTGCATACGCAACAAGCTTGTTTTCTAGGCCAAACCACATGTCATGTGTATATAGTATGAAAAGTAATGGGCCAAGAACACTATCCTGTGGAACACCGGATATCACATTCCTATACTCACTATGGTGCCCGTCAACAACAACTCTCTGAGATTTATTACTTAAAAAATCAATAATAACGCTAAGAAACGACCCACCCACTCCCAACTGTTTCAGTTTGAAAACAAGGGCCTCGTGATTTACACGGTCAAAGGCAGCACTAAAATCAAGGCCAATCATACGCACTTCATGACTTCTGTACAGCATTGGCGATTGTAAGAAGGGCATCACATGCTCCAAGGCCTTTACGAAAACCAAATTGCAAACTAGGGAGTAGATGATTACCTTCAGCAAACCTATTAAGACGTTTTGCCAGAAGACGTTCAAAAACTTTAGAAAATATGGGAGTTATGGAAATTGGGCGGTAATCAGTGGGACTTGAGCTACCACAAACACATTTACATAGAGGAGTAACATCACCAATTCTCCAACTAGTGCTAAAAGCTCCTCTTCTTGCTAACTTGCGCAAAATAACAGATAACTTTGGAGCCAAGAAATCTGCTGTCTTTATAAAAAACAAAGGAAAAACACCATTTGGGTCTACACCTCCATAAGCATCAAGGTCCATCAACAGAGCTTTAATCTCACGAGATCGAAAAGCTAAACTAGTTAGTTTAGCCTCAGGAAAACAGGAATGAGGAAGTTAAAGTTTTTCATTACTCTGTTTACTGTCAAAAACATCAGCCAAAAGGGTTGCCTTTTCCTTTTGACAGTGAGTGACTGAGCCATCAGGTTTAAGTAAAGGAGGAACTGTTGCATCTACACCAAAGAGTGCAGATTTAAGAGTAGACCACCATTTATGTTCCTGAGTTGTACCAGAAAGGGTTTCTTTTATGGTTAAATTGTACTCCATTTCAGTTGAGGCATAAACTCTCTGAGCAAAAGCTCGAAGCTGAGTATAGTTGTTCCACGTCAAATCTGATCTGTTACCCTTCCAAAGGTGATAGACCTCCTGCTTCTCCAAATAAGCATGTCTACAATCATCATTAAACCACGGTTTGTCTTTCACTCGGTACCTTAGCACACGAGAAGGGATACGCCTATCGATTATGTTGACTAGATTCTCATTCAAAGGGACAACGGGATCTACACTATTATATAATTGTGACCGATTCAAGAACAAAAGATCATGCAAAATCCCATTCCAGTCTGCTTGGGATTTCATATAAATTTTACAATAATATGATATATTAGGGACAGGCTGCTCAGTCTTCACTAATAATGAAATCAAGGCATGATCAGATGTCCCAACTGGAGAACCAACCTTACTAGTTATAACGCCAGGGGAGTCAGTGTATACGAGGTCCAAACAATTACCAGACCTGTGAGTAGCTTCATTTATGATATGCTCACAGCCTGATTCAGAGGCAAAGTCTAAAGCTCTTAAGCCATGGCGATCGGTAGGAGAGATAGAACTTAACCACTCCCTATGGTGAGCATTAAAATCACCAACAAAGACAAAAGAAGCCTTTCTATCATCTTCTTGTATCTTAGCCATAATGGTAAGAAGGCAATCGAAGATAGAATCATCCATGTCTGGATTTCAGTAGATCGAACACAAATAAAAGTTGTTATGCCTGCCACAAACTTATATTACCTGAATCTCATGACATCCACATTGATAGCAGGACTTAAGAGAAGCAGGGTACTCGGTCCTAATATACACCGCCATTCCCCTGGCCCTAGGGATGGCATTGCGTTACAACATTATTGGCTTCTTAAAACCACTTATGAGCTCAGATGAGTGCCTCATATTAGAAACCAAAGTTTCTGAGCACAAAAGAATATCATACTGTCTGGATGCAACTGTAAGGTCTTGGATATTTGCATGAAGACCACGAATATTGCAATACAGAAGACGACATTGACGAAATCTAGGACGTACTGGTCCCGGATTTCGTTCAATGTCTCCAGACAGCATAAGAATTAACAGAAATAAAAAAAGAGACATCATACTTAAAAACTAGATTAACAAGAATTATAACAAAAACAATATGTACAGAATTATAAATAAAGTGATTGATGATACCCATAGACTATAGTAAAAAGTCGGACAAACTGGTCAACATGGAGGAGCCGATACGCCATGCAAGGCTAAATACCCTCCAGGATAGCCACTTCAACTGAAGGGAGGACAGTAAGGATGGTTTTGAGAAGAAAAATAATCAGGTAAGGAAAAGACAACCTCTTGATAAACCACCAGGCATCCATGGCCCTTCTATTAAGCCTGCCCAACACACCATTTCAAAAAAACAAGAGGAAGAAAAAAATAAGATAGGACTCTAACCCAAGACATTGGAAGACCATGGTACAGAGGCTATGGCACTACCTAAGACTAGAGAACAATGGTTTAATTTTGGAGTGTCCTTCTCCTAAAAGAGCTGCTTACCATAGCTAAATAGTCTCTTCTAACCTTGAATATACTATCACTAAATATATCCATCGTCGATGACCCAAGATGTTGTAACCCAGTTGTGTAAATTAGGTAATCAATAAGCAAATAAAAAAGGAAATAATCAATCAATCTAACACATTCAGAATATCCTGTTCGTCTTAATCATCTCTTGGGAAAAATATAATCATCCAAAAATATATTTGTAATATATCAAGAGACTCTTAGACTTCCATTGTATGAAGATAAAAACCGAATGGGCAATATATTTCATAATTTATGTAGCCCAAAGTGCATTATTCAGTCTTGTTGTCCCATTACTCACTGCATGCTTTCAGACTGTCTTCATAAATTCAGATAATTAGTGGAGCCTTCCGCTAATGGTGAGATACGCGATTATTTCTGCTTTTCTCCCTGCCGATTTTGATTTCTCTTTAAAGGCCTGATGCTTCAGAAGGTTTAGTTTGCCATTAACATATATCTATTGTTCTTCCTTTAATAATACTTCTTCCTAAGATTCCAGCTCCACCTTGTTTCTCCCTATTTCGTTGTTGTTGTTGTTATTATCATTATAACTGACAAGGATACAACCCTAGTTTTGAAAAGATGCTATAAGATCCAACAGGAAAAAATAGCCCAGTGAGGAAAGGAAATAAGGAAATGAATAAATGTAAAGTATAATAAAACACTATTCGCATCCATACATCTTCCCATCTGCGTAAGTATAAATATGTATTGAAAACCTGAAGTACATTGTATAAAACCCATTAAGGATGCAGTGTATACATATCCTGTATTATCTGATTTGAAAGTTTTCTGAAGCCTAAAATCCCTTTACAGGTCATCACTTTTTTCGTTTTTGTAACTCATCTAACCAGGGCGTAATCTATTTGGCTTTCCACTCTTCCACTCCCATTGGCAATCAGGTGTTTATCCAACTTCTGAAACCAGGTGTTCACACATGCCGATTCAAAAAGTTAATGATTAACTCGTTTAGAATTGCATTCGTTCAAGTCCAAGTTTTTGCATGGTATATAATTACTTTAGACCTAATTTTCGTAGTATGCGCGAATAGTAATAAAAATCATAACGATAATAGTAATATACTTCTTTTAATTTCCCTAAATCTAAAATTTTGTTTTGACTTCAGTTTCGTTTACTTTGCCTTCACAACATTTCCTTTATTAATCAAAAATTGTTCTTAAGTTTTTCACTGTTTGGATGTTCCACTCTCACTCTCTATCGTTTTCATAATAAAATTATAAAAAAAAAAAAAAATACTAATTTGCGATTTTCCAATCATCCAACATGATTGTATGCATTTAATAGAAAAAAAAAAAGATATAAGCTTGAAACTCCTTTGAATCTATGTAAAATAAGTAAACAAAAAGTTAGACTGAACGTCGTTGCTTATTTACATGAAAATAGCCATAATGTTATTTTCATCTTCACACCCTTTGCGGCGCACGACGTTAGTCAGTTAGCTATTGTGTTCCTTCATGGACAAGGAGACAGGAAAGCTGAAAAAAAATATTCGAGACATACGTGGTGAAATTATTCATGAAAGTCCCTTTAATCAACCCACAAATATCAGTGCTAAAACTCGCTAATGCCCAGTCAATTATAGTGTCTCACTGCAGTATATATCGCAACTTTCAACAAACTACTACTTATTTTTTAACGTTAGATAACAAGGATATTCTTCAACTTCACCTACGATCATCCTAACCCTGTTCTCTTGTAAAAATGAAGACAACTTTGAGTTAACTAAATCATAGTTATGAATTTATGGCAATTTCTGTGAATGAGAATATACGCCACGGCATATATTGTGGTAGCCTCTGAGGTAACGTCCCTGACAGGTGATCGCCAGACTGGGGTTCGAGTCCCGCTAAAACTCGTTAGTTCCTCCGGTCGCTACAACCTCACCATCCTTGTGAGCTAAGAATAGGGGTGTTTGGGGAGCCTATAGGGCTACTTGCGAATCCTGACCAGACATTGCTTGGCCCTCCTTTGTCTTAGCTTGGGTAGAGAGGGGCTTGGGCGCTGATCATTCGTATAAGTGGTCAGTCTCTAGGCCACAGTCCTGCTTGATAGGACAAATTCAATGTCCCTTGCCTCTGCCATTCATGAGTGGCATTTAAACCTTTAAACAACAAATCGCCATTGTATATATGAAAAAAAAGTTTGTATATTTTGATATCCTATAAATAAAAACTGTCTGCTGACTACCGGTCTATGCCACCCGGAAGTGGAGATTTAAAAGACCCCATCGTGTACAGGGAGACTTATTCACTACGTTCTAATTTTTTAAACAAATGTTCATTTTCATTAGGAATATTTGTATTTATATACATATTCGTCTGTTCAATAAATGTTCATTTTCATTAGGAATATTTGTATTTATATACATATTCGTCTGTTCAATATATATATATATATATATATATATATATATATATATATATATATATATATATATATATATATATATATATACATATACAGTATATATATATATATATATATATATATATATATATATATATATATATATATATATATATATATATATATATTGACAGCTTTTTTATATCAAATCACACTAACATAAAAATATCTAACTTAAAGGGAAAATTGTGACATACTTTTAAGAATTTATATTAAAAAAATATAAGAATTGATTTTAATGGGGAATACTTTAACGACTTGAAGATTTCCAGTTGACATAGTTCTATATGTGGAATCAAGTGAAGAATTGCAAAATATAATAGTAGATTTGAATAGAGAAAGCAGAAATGTAGGATTGAAAATTAATGAGTAAAACTAAGATAATGTTCAATGAAAATACATAGAGACAATAAATGCAGGTTATGGATGAACCTCTAGAGATTGTTAATGAATATACGTACTTAGAACAGACAGTAAGTGTTTACCCAGGACCCAAGACCAAAATTTAAAGAAGAATAAGAATGGGATGGGGAGCTTTTAGAAAACAAAAAAAGATTATGAAAACTAAAACACCACTTTGTCTAAAACAAGAGTATTTTATCAGATGGTCCTACCAGTTTTAATTTATGCTTCAGAACCTTGGAGCTTTAGTAAATCCTTATAAACATAAGACAGTTACAACTCAAAGAGCAATGGAAAGAATAACGATGGAAATAACACCAAGAGACTGAAAAAGGGCAATGCGAGAGCAAACTATAGTAGAGGATATTCTAATAACATATATGAACAAGAAATGGATATGAGAATGACAGATAATAGAGGGACATTATGAAAAACTTTTCATACTCTATACACACGATATGTGGTTTGGCATAGAAAACAAGCTTGTTGCATATGCAGATGATGCTACTCTCTTTGCATCAATTCTATCCCCTGAATGTAGATCTGGGGTTGGTGAATCCCTTCATAGAGATTTAGCTAAAATTAGTGCATGGTGCAAATTATAGGGCATGAAATTGAATCTTAACAACACTCTAAGTATGATTGTAAGTAGATCAAGGACAGTGGCTCCTCTACATCCGAATCTCAGTATTGATAATGTTTCTTTAAGTTTGCATGACTTAAAATTTTAGGTGTGATTCTCGACCGCAAATTTACTTTTGAGAAACACATTAGGTCTGTGTCTTCTTCAATTCCACAAAAAAAATTGGCTTATTGAGAAAGTCTTTCAAGATTTTTGATGATCAATCTATTCTGAAGAAGTATTGTTCTCCTGTCTGGTGTTCAGCTGCTGATTCTCATCTTAATTTTTTGGACAGAAACTTACGGTCTATTAAATTTCTTATTTTTGATCTAGATATTAATCTTTAGCACCGTCGTTCAATTAGTTCATTAGGTATGTTGCATAAGATTTTTCATAATTTTGGCCATCCTTTACATTCAGATCTTCCTGGACAATTCCATCCTGTTCGTAATACTAGGCAGGTAGTTAATTCTAACAGCCAGGCCTTCTCCATCATGAGGCTCAATACTACACAGTATTCTAGAAGTTTTATTCCAGCTGTGACCAAGTTGTGGAATGATCTTCCCAATCGGAGAGTTGAATCAGCAGAACTTCTAAGTTCAAAGTTGCAGCAAATGTTTTTATGTTGAACAGGCTGACATAAGTCTTTTTATAGTATATATATGACATATCTGTTTTGATGTTGTTGCTGTTTTTAGAATGATTCGTTGTTAATTTGTTCTCATTTATTTATTTCCTTATTTCCTTTCCTCACTGGGCTATTTTTTCCTGTTGGTGCCATAGGGCTTATAGCATCTTGCTTTTCCAACGAGAGTTGTAGCTCGGCTAATAATAATAATAATGATAATAATAATAATAATAATAATAATAATAATAATAATGGGTCCCTAGAGATTTTAAAAGAAGCAGGTTAAGGACGAAAAAAAATTTCTTGTATGAACTGGCAAAGAATGACCATAAAGAGACAAAAATGGAAAGACATGTGGAATAGTTACGGCTGATGATGATGACGATCATACATACTTATATATATATATATATATATATATATATATATATATATATATATATATATATATATATATATATATATACATATACAGTATATATATATATATATATATATATATATATATATATATATATATATATATATATATATATATATATATATATATATATATATATACACGTGTGTATACATATCAAAAGAATAAGTAATTTCACCCACATTTCCAAGTATAAGTGGATTTATAATGTAAAAACCAATTTCTCCTAAACAGTGATATTATAATGTAAAAACCAATTTCTCCCAAACAGTGATATCTAACTTAGCCTATCACGTTCAGCCACCTTGAAAATTACTTTTCCGTCCATTTCCAAAATTTCTGTACCTAACTCAGAATCGTACTTAATTAATACTTAAATTTAATTCAGAATTCCCTTTCATAATCAGTCTTCCTTTCCCGCCTGGCACAAGGAGAGGCGTTGCCATGGAAACCAGATGCCTTTGGAACTCACATCATTAATTATACTTGGAATGAGCGAGCAGAACGCCAGCTAAATGACAGGACTCGTTGTGAATTCGGTCTAATTGTCGCTAAGCATATTTTGCTGAGTGGTTCCCCTTTGCAAGTTACCAAACCCATAAGGATATTTGCTGTTGGAAACACATTTGTCTGTGGCTGGGAAAACGAGCTTCTGTTAAGACTGTTAATGGAAAATCTGACTTTTAGAGAGATTTTATTGACATTTTAGTAATAAAATCCTTTGCTTTTGTTAATGGAAATGGAGTTTTTGTTAATATTTCGGGAACAAACAACAGAACTTTTTCTAGTATTTCATCCATAAAAAAACAAGACTTTTTTATATCTATGTGATCTATCCTGGGACGTACGTTGATATTCAATTAATAGAGTACGTCTCTACAGATTTAGAACTGCCTTCTTTCATGGTGGAAGGAATTTTAGTTGTATTTTTTAAAGTCTACAACTTTCCCTGGTCAATTCTACATTTTCCTTTAGCATATCTCAGATATTTGCAATGGTGTAAGCAATAAGGAGGTTACATACTAATATTTTTCGTGTAAATATCTCGCCTCACCACATTAAATTCGAACAATAAAAAACAAGAAATGATATTCACGCGATAGTAGGAATTAACTAGAGTTGGTCTTTTAACCTTCTCTCTCTCTCTCTCTCTCTCTCTCTCTCTCTCTCTCTCTCTCTCTCTCTCTCTCTCTCTCTCTCTAACACCCGAGCGAGAAATGCAACATCCTCTACAGTGAATCACTTCAGATATCTGCCTTGTCACATCAAAGATGGACCGGGTCTCGTGTAACGGCAGAAGTTGCGATATGTAGCTGCTGCAAAATGACTTCGGAAATTCGAACGAAAATACTTAATTTTAGACGAACTTTGCACTTGACGTTGCGTCTTTGGTTTCGCAAGAATAGAGGTCGTAATTAGAAAGTATATTTAGTATATCACAAGTTTACATTTTATATTTTCTCGTTCTTTCTAGTTCCACTTTTTATCAAGATCGAATGTAAGAGATCCTCTTCTTTGGATACTTGCAATCTTTTATCTACCTTATTTAATCTTTATATTTCTTTCATCTATATTTCGGCGGCTTTGTCACTGTACAGGTATTTCGGGAGGTGGGCATCAATGGCATACATCACTCACCTCCGCTTCAGTCGGTGTTGTATGGTTGTCCGCTTCTTCTGGAGTGGAGTGGTTGATGACGTTCTAGAAGTTGAATCTGGTTATCAGGTCCCCTCATGGGAATGGTGTCAACATCAGGAAGGGCAGCTCGCACAGGTTCCAGCATGCATTGCACCCAAAGGCATGAATTAGGTTCCCTTCACCAGGAGATCCGTTTGTAGCAGGTTGAAAGTGAGCAATATTGGTCATTTCTCTGAGGGCAATTGACATCTTATGATCCCCCAAGGGTTATTAAGAGTAAAAAAAATCTTGGCTATATACACAAGTAGCTGGAAATAGTAAGTATCACTCCAGGAGGTATCATTTGAGGGCATATCATACTGTATTGGAGCTTTCCTTTCCTCACAAAGCCAATAGGAGATTTCCGGGAAGGTGTTATTGGAGATTGCAGATATTACATAGTCTGTTTTAATGCTTGAGTGGGTCACACCCTTAATGCAGAACTGAACCTTGGTGTGCTTAAACCAGGCAAATGCATATTTACTGTCGCCGGACAGGAATTTCACAGGGCAGCACAAACAGAGGATTCTGGATTGATGGTGGACATCATCATAGGATATGGCAGATGAAACAGTGAGCTGGGAAGTGGACTGCGTGCTAGAGAACTCCACAGGTCACCAAAGTGACAGATCTGACAGAAGTATGTAACAAGGCCAAACTATCAAACACCTGACTTTATTTAGTGACAACACAGGTATTTATAGGTCCCCAAAAGGTTCATGTAAGAATGACAATTGCACGTATACAATAAATGGCATTTTTCAATAAGGTTGGCAATGGCATATAAACTGACAATATAACAGCGGGAATGAAAACAGAGAATAAATTAGTGTGGTACATTAAATGGCTTCTGTCGTTCGAGATTATCATAGTCCGATAACACTTACTGTAAGCACTGCATTGAAGAAAGTGTAGAAATCACTCTTATTTATTTGTATATATATTGCATGCTACATATAAATTACAACTCACTGTAAATTATCACTGCTATTGCATAATTATTGTAAACCCTTTGTCAGGTGTAAATTTATGAGTTTAGACCATATCGCCAGGCCTGGGTCTGGGAGGGTATGGGGTACCTGCAGTTGCACCCAGAAGTAAAAGTTACGAGCCTATACAGCCAGAGGAAAGTAAGAAATCCGCACAATGAAGGGAAAAGTATTGAACAAGAGGGAATGAAGTGAGAAATCTGCAAGAGGGAAGAATAAAATCAGTATGAGGGAAGAATAAACTCAGCAAGAGGGAAGAAAGAATTAGGCAAGGAAAAAAATTAGCAAGCAAGTAGAAAGAAATCTGCAAGAGGGAAGTGTACCAACCGTGTGTCACACAATTGTACATAATTCCTTTTGTATATATTATGCTTGTATCTTCGCTCTTCCCTCGCACTAAAACGAACATGAAAATTCATGTCTGCTTTTCTCCTCTGTAACATTGTCAATAGTTGAACATGAAAATTCTTGTTGCTTTGAGATTTTGTATATAAAGGAGAGTGTTCTTTAACAAACAACTCAGTTGATTGCATCCTGCCTTTGAGTCATAACCTCTCTCTCAGCACCGTCACATTGGTGACCCCGGAAGTCGTCTCGCTCCCACTGCCTTCCACCCCCACCTCCCTCGCCCCTCCATCAATGGTACTATGACGGACTCTACTACAGCAGTTGGCGCTGCGGCCGCCCCATTGAAACTTTCACCGTTCACCAACGGAGAGGCATTTGCTTGGTTTCAGCGCGCAGAAGTCCAGTTTCACATCAACGGCGTGACTCGCTCAACCAACAAAGCAGATTATATTCTCGCGGCGATACGCGAGGACACCTTCCCGGAAATATCCAACTGGCTTTGTGAACAAGGAGACACGCCAATAGCGCATGACGCCCTCAAAACATACCTTCTGCAGCAGTACTCGCCGTCGCCAGCCGCCCATGTAGCAAAGCTTTTTCAGCCGTTGGGGGACCAAAGGGCTTCACTTGCCCTCAGGGAAATGACCAGTATAGCTCGCCTTCAACCTACCGCAGACGGCTCTCCTCTTGAGGTGAACCTACTTCGTGCCTTCTGGATACGCTGTTTACCCGGACCTATAAGCGCTGCCATACCCGATGTCGATAGTTTACCATAAAGGACTTGATGACCAAAGCCGACGCCCTTATGGACAGCCACTTCAAGACCTCCATCAACGCCTCCACCCCTGACGAAGAGGATGCCTATTCAACCTCAACTGAAGCTGACATGAATGCCGTAGGACATACACGCCTACACCGTGACGTGCCGAAGCAGAGACAAAGCCGCCCACCACCCACCAATCGCTCGCGCCCCAACAAACGACTTCTACAGCCACTTACTACCTCCCATCCGCCACAGTTTTGCTACTACCACTTCAGATTCGGGGCAACTGCGAAGAAATATGCCAAGGATTGTCAGTGGCCAAAAAACTCGTGGTGGTGACCTCCCGTGTTTCTAATCTTTTCTTTCTACAGGATCCAGGAACAGGCGTGCAATTTTTGGTAGACACGGGTGCTTGTCGTTCTCTTTTGCCAAAGAAACTCTTCAAGACACGACGTAGTCTGTCTACATCTGCCGACGTCCGCTTCGTAGCTGCCAACGGATCTGCGATACCCACCTACGGTTACGAGAACCTCACATTATCGTTCGGAAACGGTAAATTCAATTGGAAGTTTCTCGTTGCTGACGTCACAATGCCAATCCTCGGTGTGGATTTCCTCTCTCATTTCCACCTTCTGGTCGATGTCGCCCACCGACGATTGATCAACGCAGACTCGTACTTGTCGACACCTCTTCAACCCGCCCCCTCTAACCTCGCTCTCCACATTAGCGCACCCACGGATGCCTACGCCCACCTCCTCACGTCGTACCCGGAAGTTTTCCGTCCAGAACTTCGCCAAACGCACATGGTTCCTGCCAAGCACGGTATCTATCACCATATCAATACGACGGGACCGCCAGTCTTCGCAAAATTCAGACGTCTGGCACCGGAACGATTGGCAGCCACCAAACAGACGTTCACCGAAATGGAGGATATGGGCCTTTGCCAAAAGGCCTCCAGCCCATGGTCATCACCCTTACACATCGTTCTGAAGAAAGACGGCTCCCTCCATCTGTGCGGGGATTACAGGTGCCTGAACATGCAAACAGAACCGGATCACTACCCCCTCCCAAACATTGCCGATGTGACCTCCTACCTGCACAAAGCAAAGGTTTTCTCTACGCTCGATCTCCTGAAGGGATATTATCAGGTGCCTATGAACCCAGAAGACATCTCCAAGACTGCCATCACCCCTCCGTTTGGTACATACACCTTCAATTACTCATGTTTTTGCCTTCGTAATGCTGGGGCCACGTTTCAACGTCTCATGGATGGCATTGTACCAACCGTGTTTCACACAATTGTACATAATTCCTTTTGTATATATTATGCTTGTATCTTCGCTCTTCCCTCGCACTAAAACGAACATGAAAATTCATGTCTGGTTTTTCCTCTGTGATATTGTCTGTCTTGTGAAATTGTTATGTCCTTTTGCCTTGAGGTTTTGTATATAAGGAGTGTTCCACATTAATATAACTCAGTTGTTTCCAATCTGCCTTTGAGTTCACACCCTTACTAGGCGCCGTCACAGCATCTTAGGGGACCTCCCTTTCTGTGTATGTTATGTGGACGACACACTTGTGTTCTCCTTCTCAAAAGAGGAACACCTCCGTCACCTGCGCATCGTGCTCGACCGCCTACAACAAAACGGCTTTGTAGTCCGGTACGACATGTGTACCTTTGGCGCCAACGAAGTGTCATTCTTAAGGTACCGCATCACTCCTGAAGGAGTCCACCACCTCCCTGAGAAGGTAGCAGCCGTTCAGAACTTCCCCGTGCCCTCGACCGTCAAAGCTCGGCAGGAATTCTTGGGCATGATCAACTATTATCACCGTTTTCTGCCAGCCATTGCCGCCACTCTTGCTCCCCTCTATGCCTCCCTCAAGGGCAAGCCGAAGGACCTGAAGTGGGGTCCCCTTCAAGATGCAGCCTTCTGGAATGCAAATAAGGCCCTATCAACTGCTGAGGCTCTCACTTTTCCTATCCCACATGCCCCTCTCCTTCTCTCCACCGATGCCAGCGACGTCGCTATTGGTGCAGTACTTGAGCAGGTGGTCAACGGCTCGCCCCGCCCATTGGCCTTCTTCAGCAGAAAACTGTCCAAGGCAGAATTGGGTTATTCTACCTTCGACCGAGAATTGCTGGCGGTGCACTTGGCTGTCCGTCACTTTCGCCATTTCTTAGAAGGTACGCCCTTCGTCATTCGCACTGATCACATGCCTCTGGTGCACGCCTTTACTCGACAGTCTGATGCCTGGTCCGCCCGGCAACGCCGACATCTCTCCGCCGTGGCTGAATACAATTGCACCCTTCAATACGTCCCTGGGAAAATGAATCCCGTTGCCGATGCCCTGTCAAGAAACACGTTGACTGCCGTTCAACTGGGATTGGATTACAATGCCCTGGCTCAAGCCCAACAACAGGATCCAGAGTATCAAGCATGTAGGACATCCTGCACATCCCTACGTTGGGAAGACTTTCCCCTCGAAGACTCCAACACCACCCTCCTCTGTGACGTCAGTACTGGAAGACCGCGACCTTTGATTCCTGCTCCCATGCGCCGACAGGTGTTTGATTTCATTCACGGCCTTTCACATCCCTCTCGCCGTTCTACTACACAGCTGCTGAAGGCAAAGTTCATTTGGCACAGCATTTCTAAGGATGCTAAGGATTGGGTCCGCGCCTGTACTTCTTGCCAAACTTCCAAAGTACATCGACACACGGATTCAGGAGTGGGCACCATTCCTCAACCTCAGCGTCGTTTCGCACACATTCACGTCAACGTTGTAGGCCCCCTAGTCACATCACAAGGACATCATTACCTGCTTACCATTATCGACCGCTCCACTCGTTGGCCTGAAGCCATCCATTCCCATGGAAACTGCAACATCCGCCTCATGTACATCTGCCTTACTCTCTGGATGGATTTCAAGATTCGGTATCCCTGAGCATATTACTTCTGACAGGGGAACTACTTTCACCTCTCAATTATGGACGTCATTAGCGAATCTCCTGGGCATCACCCTACATCAGACAACGGCCTACATCCCCGCTGCCAATGGAATGGTTGAACGTTTTCATCGCACCCTCAAAGCAGCTTTGATGTCCCGCTGCAAGGATTGCAACTGGTTTACTCAGCTTCCCTGGGTCCTCCTGGGACTAAGGACCACTCCTAAAGACTCCCTCGACGTCTCGGCAGCTGAAATGGTGTATGGCGACCCGTTGGTTGTCCCTGCCGAATTTTTTCCTTCTACAACCTCCTCCGACGATCTCCAGCGCATACGTCGCGTCGTGGGAAAATTTACTCCGTGCCGCCAGACTTACAAGCCCCAAGCAAAGCATCACATACCAACAGACTTGCACTCTACAACGCAAGTCTTCCTACGAAACGACACTACCAAGCCACCACTAACGCCCCCTTACACGGGCCCTTTCCTTGTGATCCGACGCAGTCCGAAAGCATTCCTACTAAACATTCGTGGCAAAGAAGACTGGGTCTCCATTGATCGTCTAAAACCTGCTTATCTCCTGCCAGATGACCAGCCTACAGTTCGCCTCTCTAGATCAGGGCGCCCTATTTAACTTGTACAGTATGTCATTTTTAGAGGGGGAGCCATGTACCAACCGTGTGTCACACAATTGTACATACTTCCTTTGTAAATATTATGCATGTATCTTCGCTCTTCCCTCACACTAAAACGAACATAAAAATTCATGTCTGCTTTTCTCCTCTGTAACATTGTCAATATTTGAACATGAAAATTCTTGTTGCTTTGAGATTTTGTATATAAAGGAGAGTGTTCTTTAATAAACAACTCAGTTGATTGCATCCTGCCTTTGAATCATAACCTCTCTCTCGGCACCGCCACAGAAGAAAGAAATCAGCAAGAGGGAAGAAAGAAATCTGCAAGAGAGAAGAAAGAAACCAGCAAGACGGAAGTATTAAATCAGCTGAGGGTGGGAAGAAAGAAAGCAACAAGAGGGAAGAATGACATGTAGGGGCCAATAGGACGCTAAAAGGACCCGTTGTTAATGTCTACAGTATACTGCCTGATGTAAGCAAATATAGTAGTAAATAAACTATAAACAGAATCTTTTTGAAGTGAATACTGGCCATGAAAACTACATACATACATACATATATATATATATATATATATATATATATGTATATATATATATATATATATATATATATATATATATATATATATATATATATATATATATATATATATATATATATATATATATATATATACATATATATATATATATATATATATATATATATACATATAATTATATATATATAAGTATATATATATATATATATATATATATATATATATATATATATATATATATATATATATATAATTCATATATATATAATATTTTAAAACATAAAAACAATTAGAATAGCCCCAACGTTATCCCTGCGTGTCGTAAGAGGTGACTAAAAGGGACGGGACGAGGGGGCTGGGAACCCCCTCTCCTGTATAAAAAAAAACTGTGAGACATCATCAAAGAGATGGAGCTGGGGGGAGAGTGACTGCTCCCCGCACTTTAGTTTTGGGGTGTTTGAATGTGCATGGATGTAGTACGATAGAGAGTAAAAGATGTGAGATTGGAAGTATGTTTAGAAGTAGAAGGATGGATGTATTGGCCTTGTGTGAGACAAAGATGAAAGGAAAGGGTGAAGTGATGTTTGGTGAAATGTCTGGTAGTGTGTCTAGGATTGAAAGGGGAAGAGCGAGAGAGGGTGTGGCTTTATTGCTGAGTGAATGGATGACAGGTAAAGTAGTGGAATGGAAGGAGATATCATCTAGATTAATGTGGGTAAGGGTTAGGTTGGGTAGGGAATGCTGGGCGTTTGTCAGTGCGTATGGGCCAGGTAGTGAGAAAAGTGAAGAGCGGAATGAGTTCTGGAATGAATTAACTAGGTGTGAAGGACTGGGTAGAAGGAATTATGTAGTTGTCATGGGTGACTTAAAATGCTTGAGTGGGCGCTGGAGAGGTAGAAGGAGTTATTGGGAAGTATGGCGTACCAGGTGAAAATGAGAGTGGTGAGAGACTGGTAGATGTGTGTATTGAACAAGAGATGGTAATAAGTGCAAGCTTTTTTAAAAAGAAAGATAAAAATAAGTATACATGGGTAAGAGTGGTAAATGGAAGAGTAGTAGAAAGGGCATTAATGGATTATGTGTTCATAACTAAAAGAATGTTTGGAAGATTGAAAGACGTGCACATGTTTAGGGGTATGGCTAACGGTATGTCTGATCATTTTTTGGTGGAAGGAAAATTAGTTGTAGTAAAAGAGTGGGGGGATAGAGTAGGTGGATGTAAAAGGGAGCTAGTGAGGGTTGAAGAGCTAATAAAACCGGGGTAAAAAGTAAATATCAGGAAAGGTTGAAAATGGCATATGACGAGGTAAGAGTAAGAGAAACTGGTAATTTAGAGGAGGAGTGGAAGTTAGCAAATAAAATTTTGTTGGGATTGGCAAGAAGGTTGTTGGAGGCAGCATGAGGAAGGGCAGTGAATGGTGGAATGAAGGAGTGAAGGTAAAAGTGGAAGAGAAAAAGAGGGCTTTTGAAGAATGGCAGCAGAGTAATAGTATAGAGAAGTATGAAAAATATAGAGAAAAATGTGGAAGTAAAGCGCAAGGTACGTAAGGCAAAGAGGGCAGCTGACCTGAGGTGGGGTCAGGGACTGGGTCAGTCATATGAAGAGAATAAGAAGAAGTTTTGGAAAGAAGTGAAGAGAGTAAGGAAGGCTGGCGCAAGAATTGAAGAGACAGTGAAAGATGGAAATGGAAGGTTGTTAAAAGGAGAGGAGGCAAGGAAAAGGTGGGCGGAATATTTTGAAAGTTTGCTGAATGTTGAGGATAATAGGGAGGCAGATATAATTGCTGTTCCAAGTGTTGAGGTGCCAGTGATGGCAGATGAGAATGAGAGAAGAGATTACAATAGAGGAAGTGAGGAGAGCACGAGATGAAACGAGAGTAGGAAAAGCATCTGGTATGGATGGTGTGAAAGCTGAGATGTTGAAGGAAGGGGGTGTGACTGTACTTGAATGGTTGGTGAGATTGTTTAATATGTGTTTTGTGTTGTCAATGGTACCAGTAGATTGGGTTTGTGCATGTATTGTACCACTATATAAGGGTAAGGGATATATGCATGAGTGTTGTAATTAAAGAGGTATTAGTTTATTGAGTGTAGTTGGAAAAGTGTATGGTAGAGTATTGATTAATAGGATTAAGGATAAAACAGAGAATGCAATCTTGGAAGTACAGGGTGGTTTTAGAAGAGGTAGGGGTTGTATGAATCAGAGTTTTACAGTTAGGCAGATATGCGAGAAATATTTAGCAAAAGGTAAGGTGGTGTATGTTGCGTTTATGGATCTGGAGAAAGCATATGATAGAGTTGATAGGAAAGCAATGTGGAATGTCATGAGGTTATATGGAGTTGGTGGAAGGCTGTTGCAAGCAGTGAAAAGTTTCTACAAAGGTAGTAAAGCATGTGTTAGAATAGGAAATGAAGTGAGCGATTGGTTTCCGGTGAGAGTGGGGCTGAGACAGGGATGTGTGATGTCGCCGTGGTTGTTTAACTTGTATGTTGATGGAGTGGTGAGAGAGGTGAATGCTCGAGGGCTTGGACGAGGATTAAAACTGGTAGGCGAGAATGATCATGAATGGGAGGTAAATCAGTTGTTGTTTGCAGATGATACTGACTGGTAGCAGACACAGAAGAGAAGCTTGACCGACTATTGACAGAATTTGGAAGTGTGTGTGAGAGAAGGAAGTTGAGAGTTAATGTGGGTAAGAGTAAGGTTATGAGATGTACGAGAAGGGAAGGAGGTGGAAGGTTGAATGTCATGTTAAATTGAGAGTTACTTGAGGAGGTGGATCAGTTTAAGTACTTGGGGTCTGTTGTTGCAGCAAATGGTGGAGTGGAAGCAGATGTACGTCAGAGAGTGAATGAAGGTTGCAAAGTGTTGGGGGCAGTTAAGGGAGTAGTAAAAAATAGTAGAGGGTTGGGCATGAATGTAAAGAGAGTTCTATATGAGAAAGTGATTGTACCAACTGTGATGTATGGATCGGAGTTGTGGGGAATGAAAGTGATGGAGAGACAGAAATTGAATGTGTTTGAGATGAAGTGTCTAAGGAGTATGGCTGGTGTATCTCGAGTAGATAGGGTTAGGAACGAAGTGGTGAGGGTGAGAACGGGTGTAAGAAATGAGTTAGCGGCTAGAGTGGATATGAATGTGTTGAGGTGGTTTGGCCATGTTGAGAGAATGGAAAATGGCTGTCTGCTAAAGAAGGAGATGAATGCAAGAGTTGATGGGAGAAGTACAAGAGGAAGGCCAAGGTTTGGGTGGATGGATGGTGTGAAGAAAGCTCTGGGTGATAGGAGGATAGATGTGAGAGAGGCAAGAGAGCGTGCTAGAAATAGGAATGAATGGCGAGCGATTGTGTCGCAGTTCCGGTAGGCCCTGCTGCTTCCTCCGCGGAGGTAGCAGCAGTAGGGGATTCAGCATTATGAAGCTTCATCTGTGGTGGATAATGTGGGAGGTTGGGCTGTGGCACCCTAGCAGTACCAGCTGAACACGGCTGAATCCCTGGTTAGGCTGGAGGAACGTAGAGAGTAGAGGTCCCCTTCTTTGATTTTGTTTTGTCTCATTGTTGATGTCGGCTACCCCCCAAAATTGGGGGAAGTGCGTGTGTGTGTGTGTGTGAGTGTGTGTGTGTGTGTATACTGTATATCATTATGATCCATAGCTGGTCCACTGCAGGACAAATGCCTCAAACATAACCTTCCACTCGTGTCTGTTTATGGTCTCTCTATGCTAGTTTATATCAACAGAATTTCTTAGCTCAATAATCCATCGTCTTTGCTTACTTCACCTGCTTCGTTTGCAATATCTAGGGGCCTATTCTGTTATCCTTTTTGTCCATCTATTATCTGTAATTCTCATCATATGTCCTGCCCATGTCCATTCCTTTTTTTACATGTTAGAATGTCCTCTACTTTAGCTTACTGTCCTATCCATATTAATCTTTTCCTGTCTCTTTAGTGTTATTTTCATCATTATTCTTTCCATAGCTCTTAGAGTTGTAACTACCTTATGTTCTAAGGCTTCAGTAAGGCTTCAGTGTTTTGATGCATAAATTAATAGTGGTGGGACTACTTAATTATCCTTCATTTAATTTCGGTCTCATGTTCTGGGAAAACACTGTCTGTCGCATATTCATCAACTATCCCTAGAGGTTCGTCCATAAGCCTTATTTGTTGTCCTCTTTCCCTTTTCATTGAACATTATCTTAGTCTTACTTATATTCATTTTCAGCCCTATATTTCTGCTTTCTTTTTTCATATCTTCTAACATCTTAAATAATTCCTCCCATGATTAACTAAATACAACTATGCCAACTCTAAATCCTAAGTTGCTGAGCTATTCCCTGTTAATGTTAATTACTATCTTTTCCCAATCTAAATTCTTTAAAAAAAATCTAGGCACCCTGTAAATAATTTAGGAGAGATGGGGTATCCCTTTGCAACTCCAATCTCATTCAGGATTTTCTCACGATATCTACGTAGCTTTATAATGGCTGTTTTTCCTGTATAGATATCTTCAAATGTTCTAACATAAGATTCATCTACTCCTTTTCTTTGAACGACTTATAAATGCTGAAGTTTTCACAAAATCAAAAACTTTCTCGTAGTCTACAAATACCATGCATTGTGGTTTGGAATATTCCGCTCTGTTGATTTTTCTAATAGCTGTTTAATTACATGAATAAGGTCAGTTGTAAAATCCCCTCTTCTAAAACCTGCCTGATCTCTTGGTTGATTAAAATCTGTCTTTCTATTTACCCTAACATAATTATATATATATATATATATATATATATATATATATATATATATATATATATATATATATAATATATATATATATATATATATATATATATATATATATACTTATATATACTTATATATATATATATATACATATATATATATATATATATATATATATATATATATATATATATATATATATATACATATATGTATATATATATATATATATATATATATATATATATATATATATATATATATATATATATATATATATATATATAATTATTACTAGCTAGTCTAAAACCCTAGTTGGAAAAGCAAGATGCTATAGGCCCAAGGGCTCTAACAGGGCAATATAGCCCAGTGAGGAAAGGAAATTGATAAACGATATAAGATATGAACAATTAAAATAAAATATCTTAAAAAATATTAACAACATTAAAACAGATATTTCATACATAAACTATAAAAGGACTTTTGTCAGCCTGTTCCACATAAAAACATTTATTGCAAGTTTCAACTTTTGAAGTTCAACTGATTCAACTTACCGATTAGGAAGATCATTCCACAACTTGTTCACAGCTGGAATAAAACTTCTAGAGTACTGTGTAGTATTGAGAGAGAGAGAGAGAGAGAGAGAGAGAGAGAGAGAGAGAGAGAGAGAGAGAGAGAGAGAGATACTAGTATACTTCATTTTTACAGTGTCTTCTGACCAAAGGTATTAGCTTTACAACTGTAACCAAGATTCGGATTTTGGAAATGGATGCGCAGATCGATTGGTATGTTCCATTAATATCCCATCGAAAAAATATATTCTATGGTGAAAAACATTACTAAAACGACAGACCAGCTTTGGAGTATTTTTTCTATTTCATAAATAAATATCAAAGATTCGAAAGAATAATGAAAAAAATATCACCATTAATCATAAATAGCAAAGAAAACGAGAAAAACTTATTCTTCCGCACCAACATGAAGGAGAGGCAAAGGAAAACGAGAGGAACAGTGATATCGTTAATGAGCAAACGAGATTCAGTTTGCTGATTAAACAGAATTAATTTCAGGCTGCATCATTAATAATGTCTCGGGGAAAGAAAGTGAATTGTGGTGAGCAGATATGAATTCATATGAATAATTTCTATAATTTTTTTTTTTTTTTTTTTTTTGGGGGGGGGGGGGGTTTGAAGCTAAACTTCTGTCATGGGAGTTTGCACGTTCATGCTGGTTTTATGAAAACTGAAAAGAAAAGGCTGATCCGGATAAAAGAGGAAGTTAACCGGGACAGAAAAAAAACGAGGGAGGATGAACCAAATAGATGATCCTTCCTCGTAAAATGACCAAGATCAATGTAACTTATTAATGGGGTGGGGCACACCCACCCAGCATGAAACGTGCCGGAGCGGCAAGAAAGCCGTCCACCACCCAAATGTACCATTCCTGGCTTACGCCCCCAACCAACGATCTCTCAGCCACTTACCGACAACCATCGGCTGCAGCTATGCTGCTACCACTCTAAATTCGGGGCTTCTGCGAAGAAATGTGCGAATGATTGTCAGTGGCCAAAAAACATGTAAGCAAGCCATCGTTTGTGCTGGTGGCCTCCCCTTTCACTTATCTTTTCTTTTTACATGATGCAGGTACGGGTGTGCGATTTTTGGTAGATAGGGATGCTTACTGTTCTCTTCTACCAAGGCCACTCTCCAGAATAGGATGTAGTCTGTCTAAGTCTACCGACGTCCACCTGGTAGCCGCCAGCGGATCTACGATACCTACCCACGGTTATGAAGCCCTCACATTATCGTTTAGGTGCCAGAAATATTTAGAAGTTTCTCGTTGCTGATCTCACATTGTTATCCTCAGTGCGGATTTCCTCTCACATTTCCACCTACTGGTTGATGTCGCTCCCTGTCGGTTAGTCAACTTGGATTCATACTCCTTGACACTTCTCCAACCCAGCCCCTCCGACCTCACTCTCTACATCAGTACCCATGAATCTCTATGACCACCTACTCACGCCATACCCGGAATATTTCCGTCTAGAACTTCGTCAAATGCCCATTGTTCCTGCCAAACACGATATTTACTACCATATCAAGACAAATTTAGGCGTCTGCCACCGGACCGTTTGGTAGCCACTAAACAAGCGTTCGCCGAAATGGAAGAAATCGGCCAAAATGTCTCAAGCCCAAGGTCGTCACCCTTACTCATTATCTCTGCATCCATGTGGGGATTACAGGCACCTGAACATTCAGACAAAACTGGATCACTAACCCCTCCCAGACAATGCCAACGTAACCTACTACTTGCACAAAGTGAAGGTTTTCTTCACGCTCGATCTACTAAAAGGGTATTATCAGGTGCCCATGATTGATTGATTGATTTTGAGGTTTTCAGGCATCCTGACATCTAAGGTCATTGACGCCGACAGGTGCCCATGAACCCAGAGGAAATCTCCAAGACTGTCATCGCCACCCCATCAAGTACATACACCTTCAATTACTCCTGTTTTGGCCTTCGTAATGCTGGGGCCACTTTTCAACGCCTCACGGATGGCATTTTAGGGTACCTCCCCTTCTGTGTATGTTACGTGGACGATATACTTGTTCTCTTCCTCCAAATAGGAACACCTCCATCACCTACGCATCGTGCTCGACCGCCTACAACAAACAGCCTTGTAGTACAGTATGACATGTTTACCTTCTGCACCAATGGAGTATCGTTCTTACGGCATCTCATCACTAATGAAGGAATGTACCCCCTCCTTGAGAAGGTAGCAGCCATTCAGAAACTCCCCATGCCCTTGACCGTCAAAGCACTGCAAGAATTCTTGGGCCATGATCAACTATTACCACCGTTTCTTGCCAGCCATCGCCACTACTCTTGGACCCTCTACGCCTCCCTCAAGGGAGAGCCAAAAGACCTGAAGTGGGGTCCCCTTCAAGAAAGTATCTTCTGCATTGCAAACAATGCCCTACCAAATGGTCCTGCTCTCTCTTTTCCTGAGCCACATGCACCTCTCCTTCTCTCCATCAATGAAAGCAACGTCACTATTAGTGCAGTACTCTAGTAGATGGTCAACGCCTCGTCCCGCCCATTGGCCTTCTTCAGTGCAATTCTGCCAAATTACTGGCGGTGCACTTGGTTGTCCATTACTTTTGCCACTTCCTGGAAGGTACGCATTTCGTCATCCGCATTGACCACATGCCTCTGGTGCATGTCTTCATTCGACAGTCCGAGACCTGGTCCGCCAGTCAACACCAATATTTCTCTGCCATGGCCGAATACAACTGCAGCCTTCAACAGGTCCCTGGAAAAATAAATTTTATTGCCGATGTCCTGTCATGAAACACATTGGCCGCTATTCACCTGGGATTGGATTACAACACCTTGGCAGAAGCACAACGAAAGGATCCAGAGTACCAAGCATGTAGGACATCCTGCATATCCCTCCGTTGGGAAGACATCCCACTTGACGACTCCAATGCCACCCTCTCCTGTGACG
The DNA here is from genome assembly GCF_036898095.1 of Palaemon carinicauda. Classification (NCBI taxonomy): domain Eukaryota; kingdom Metazoa; phylum Arthropoda; class Malacostraca; order Decapoda; family Palaemonidae; genus Palaemon; species Palaemon carinicauda. Next base: position 86,887,812 of record NC_090751.1, read on the forward strand.
TCAGTACTGCTGAACCTAAACCGTGGATACCTGCTCCCATGCGCCGACAGGTGTTTGACTTCATTCATGGCCTTTCACATCCCTCCCAATGATCTACTACACAGCTACTGAAGACGAAGTTTATTGGCACGGCATTACTAAGGAAAATAAGGATTGGGTCCGCACCTGTATTCTAGGCCAAACATCAAAAGTACATCGACACACGAATCCAAAAGTGGACACCTTTCCTCAACCTCACTGCTGGTTTTCCCACACTTATGTCGATGTAGTAGAAGACCTACCCACATCATAAGGACATCGTTACCTGTTTACCATCATTGGCGTTAGCCTGCAGCCATTCCCATGGAAACTGCAACATCCGCTTCATGTACATCTGCCTTACTCTCAGGATAGATTGCAAGATTTAGTATCCCTGAGCATATTACTTCTGACAGTGGTACCAATTTCACCTCTCAATTATGGACATCATTAGTGAATCTCCTGGAAATCCCCTTACATCAGACAATTGCCTACAACCTTACTGCCAACAGAATGGTTGAAAGTTTTCATTGCACCCTCAAAGCAGCTTTGCTATCCCGCTGCAAGGACAGCAGCTTCCCTGGGTCCTCCTGGGAGTAAGGACTACTAAAAACGCCCTGGATATCTTGGCAGCTGAAATGTCACACTGTGGGAAAATTTGCTTCATGCCGCCAGACTTACAAACCCACATGCTAAGCAACACATACCGACAGATCTGCACTCGGCACCGCACATTTTCCTGCGCAACGACACTAGCAAGCCGGCGTTAACGCCCCCTTACACAGGCCCTTTCCTCGTGATCCGTTGTACTTTGAAAGCATTCTTGCTTAACATGCTAGCAAAGAAGACTGGGTCTCCATTGATTGAATAAAACCTGAATATCTTCTACCAGATGACCCGCCCACACTACGGCTGTCAAAAGTGTGCCCTATTTCCCATGCATGTCATTCTTAAGGGGGGGAGCCATGTACCGCACGTGTTTCATAAACGCTTGTACACTGTAACGGTTTTTATTGTTATTTCATCACTTGCCCTTCCCTGAACTGTTAATAAAACAATCTGTATAAACTTGTTAGATCTTGCTTAATTTTGTTTGAATTTCCAAGTCCCACTATGTAAGCTCGATGTGTCTTTATTAAAATTTATTTGCATTCACCTCCCCTCTCAGTTATCACCTAACTAGCGGCTCGCACAAAAGCACATAACAATTATTACTTTCTCTTTCTTCCTAATGCATCGGATTGTAGGTATGGAATTTGGACTTTATGAACCAGCAAGGCCATTCAGTGCCGATGTGTAACTGGTGGTAAACACCACTGTGACAAGCCAAGAGTAGATTGTGAGCCAAAAGCAAGATGAATGCAACTGAGTATTTTATTATAGACGCATTGAGTATATATACACACTAGGTCTCCTGCAAGGTCACAAAATACAAACATGTTATTTCTTGTCCAACCGGCAACTGGTTCTGTTAACAGTTAACAATGAAATAGACAGACAGGTGATACAAGTTGCTGTCAGTGCGAGGGGAGAGCGAAGATACAAAGGATAATATATACAAAAAAGAGAAATGTCGTTACTATGTACGATCGTGTGACACATGGGTGATACACCACTTTCAATTCGATGTGCTCTGATGGCACTAAACAACCGTCTCCCACCACCCCTAACATGGTGCCTTCTTAATGTTTCGAAAGCTTTTTTATTATTTCTTTTATTTATTTCCACAATGTCATCTGTCTAACAACCTCACATAACTTCTTCAAATGGGGTTTAGTGACCTATACAATACTGAAAGGACATCAAACCATGGAGTCATATGGATAGATGGGTGGATGAAATCTAGAGGGACCGCTCACACATGAGGCTTATTCAGAACAGTATATTACATGATGGCAAAAAATGGCGGGTAACTAACTATGAAAGATTTTAAAATATACTTGATTTCAATCGCTACTTTCACTAATTATCAATACTTCTTTCAATGGATATTGATACACTTATGCTCAGAAAAATAAGATGAAAAATAAAGTAAAAAAATTATACATTAGTATTTACATAATTTCATGTAGTGACCGTACTTCTGTTCCTGAAGTTTTTCATGAATCAATGAGGCATTATATTCTTGAATATGCAATTTTTCTTATTTCAATTTTTAACGTTATTCAAGCAATGTAAAATGTGCTGAAGTTTCTATAGTCCAGGATCTTTGGAGAGCAGTAAGGACAAAGAGGATTAATTCAACTATAATTCAACACAACTCTTAAACTTGGCCGAATGAATTTCTATCCGAAATATAAAACGTTGTTACCTTTTCACCTCATCTTTATTTGTATGCGTGCCCTGTTTTTCATTGAAATTTGATCTCACAGGTATCATAACAGTTCTCATACACAAACACACACATTTTATATATATATATATATATATATATATATATATATATATATATATATATATATATATATATATATATATATATATATATATATATATATACACATACATCCATGTATAAGAACTGTTAATTATACCTGTGAAATTAAAGCAATCTCCTTTAACGTTAATTTCATTGAGAGAATATGTCCTAAAAGCATTACACACACACACACACACACACACATATATATATATATATATATATATATATATATATATATATATATATATATATATATATATATATATATATATTGGGCTCAGGCCATGGCGTCCTGATGGAAGGTTCCTTTTTGGTAGCTTCCTTGGGTATATAACTACTAGATATTCCCAGAGAATTTAACCACAGGTAATCACAGAATTCTAACTTCTGGAGCGAGTATCCTAAAGGTTTCCCTTTTAAGACATCGTATATCAACAGGGGACGCATGTATTAACGCGCCACATAGCTATCTGCACCCCACATAGAGTTAACACTTCGATGTGTAGGGGCGGAGAATAGTTGGGGAGCCGTTCCACAGCTAATCTCGTCCGTGGCTACTTTTGGTACTCGAGACGTAAACAAACGGGCGCCATTGCTAAATGACGTCACGTCCGTCCTCATCCTTCGCTTAGTAGCTTGCCTTACTAGACGGATTTTTCCCTGTGCGTATCTTATCGACTTGCATCTTAGCCATGTCTCTACCCTCGGCCTCGCCTTCTTCTGGAAAGTTGAGTACAAGGTTCCAGTATTGTTTAAATAAGCTCTGACCGTAAAGTAACTTTTACTTTTCGAGATATTTTATGTTTTTTGGCAGAGCTGTGCTACTACCGGACTCGCCATTTTATGGCGTCGCTGTTGTTTTGCATGCCTTATTTAGCTAGCCTCAACAGCTTTTTCCGGCCTCATTAACTAATCGATACTATTAGTTATTTAGTCTTCATAGCTAGGAACTTTATATATCGTGTTTTGACGCTCTTTATTGGTCATCGACTGACCCCATACCAGTTCGCTAGTCTAGCCCCTAGGCCAGAGTGCCTATCATCAGTGTTCATGCATGATATATTACAGTGATCCTAGGTTTAGTTATGAAGATAGTGGCATTATTTTATGATACTGTTTACTGTGATGCAAGTGTTTTCGCCTTCAGGGACCATATAGGGGATAGGTTTGACAGTGTGCCTCTCTAACCTAACCTACTTGTAGGCCCCCTATATGCTCCCTTCACCCCCTGCCTTAGGGCATTCCCTCTGCGTAGCCTTGCTCCCCCTACCACGTAAGGGGATCAAGCTCATACCAGAGTACTTATCGCTTCTCTGTCCTCCCTAAGGGAATGATCCCCCCTTAGGGTTGCGTCCGAGAATGAGGAACGGCCTGCCCTTCCTCTATTGCTGAGGGTAGGTTACCTGACCTTCCCTGCAATGCGATACATCTTCCATCCTTCCTGGTTCAGGGTGTAACATCCCTGCTCTAGGTTAGGCTTGGGGAGAGTTAGTTCTGTGCCTTGCTGAAACGGTACCCATGCACCGTTCTCAGACAGGCTGCCTAACCTTAGGCTAGGGAGCGTCCTCCCTTCCTTGGTGGCCGCTTTGGTACAGAGCCTCTCCTATAGAAGACTTCTTCTCCCCTCCCCACCTATCTCTTGTATGGCCTAGCCTATACTTAGGTTAGTCTATACCCATCTGACCTCTGTCCAACAACTCCTCCTTAGGGTGGAGTGATAGGGCTACCTTGAGTCCCTGTGTGCAGTCCGCTCTGGTACATATACCCTTCATAGTGTCCTGTGGGGTTAGCCACTGGATGCGTTTTGTCCGCAGAGTTCTTCCACCCCCTCTTGGGTGTTCCCGCAGCCCTCCCTTGGGCTACTCTGGCTCCTGGCCGCCTGCGGCCCCTGCCACTGGGTGATAGGGCTAGCCTCTATCATGGGTACACCCATTCAGGTGGGATGTCTTGGGGTCCGTGTCCGTACCCCTACATCCCTCCTTCTGTCTCTTTCACTGTCCTGGTGCCGGTCCCTTGCCGCCTCTTCTGTCGGTGATACCGACCTCCCCCCTTGGTGACACATTCCTTGCCCCCCGGGCCGTCAGTCCTCCGTGTGCCGGAGGGCTGCCGCCTCCCGTCGGCGTACAGCCGATGGCCTTCCCTCATACCTCATAGCTTCGGTCGCCCGTCCATCGGTCCGGACCCCGGAGTGCCGGCATCCATTGCCGGCAGTCCGGTTCTGCTATAGCCCATCCTTGTCCCTGTCACCAAGCCGGCAACCTTTGGCTGCCGAAGCCGCCGCCTCCCACCGGCGTGCCGCCGTTGTGTCGGCGGCCGCCATCCTGGCATTACTCCTGACTTCTACACTTTTCTTACCTAATGCCAGAAACTCTGCTGGAGCGGCCTCCGGCATGCCGTCTGTCTGCCGGAGCCTTCCGGAGGCATCAAAGCGACTTGCACCCCATCTCCTAGCTACCAACTCATGCTGATAGCCCTACATTGCAACCAGATGGTTTGACTACATAAATAGATAGGTATTGTCTTACCGTTCTATTAATAGCCATGCTGTCTTCTTGCATATCCCAAATTTCCAGCATGCTGTGTGTATCTTAGCACGGCTGGTTGCCGGAAACCGTTACCCTATGGGATCTTCTACATTCCCAATTCTATGGTCTGAGTGGTCTCAGTCCCAGTTTTATATCCTTGGCAATTCCTACTAGAATTCCCCCTGCCTCCCTGGCAATCTATGAAGAATTCTGCTTTGTGCCCTTGGTCACAAACAAATTGCCTATGGATAAGGTAACGGTAACCAGCCGGGCGGGTTACACGGAGTATGTGTCTATCTCCTTCATTTCCGCCCACTCTCAAAACATCACAATGTTTATATCACTTAAAATTAAGTTAAAGATTAATCCTTTAATATTTAACTTTAGAATATAAGTCATTAATATGACTCCCCCATACTCATGTGCTCTTTCTCTTACAGGAGGAGTACGTGAAGTGCGACCACGGCTTCTGTGGAGTGAAGCGCCCGCACTTCTATGGGCACACGGCGTGTAGGACTCACGCCCCTTGCTCTAACAAGAAAGGCGATCTGAAGTTTTGGGACCCGCAGAACTGTACGGTCTGCCAGGACCGCCTGGTCGAGGCGTTCAATAATCCTCCCTCAGCGGAGGTTAGGGACGCTTCTCGAGAGAAGCTACGCAAGTGGGTGCGTGGCTTCCAGAAGAACGCCACTGGACCATACCTTGCCTCCGAGGACTTGAGGGCCTTGCTTTTCCCGAAGGCATCCCCAGACTCTGTGGTCCCCAAGGATCAGATCCCCACCGTCCAGATAACGGTGGAACCCGATGTAATCATGGCCCAATTCATGCACGAGTGCCGCCTGGATGCCGACAACGCAGAACGTATGTCGGAAGTGTCAGAGAACACGGAGAGGAACCTCATGGCCGAAGAACTGGACTATGAGGAAGACCAAGTGGAATACACGGAGTCGGAGCAGGAGGTCGCTCCGCCTTCCACCCCCACACCGACTCCTACACTGACGGACGTATCACTCCCGTCTACCTCCGCTACCCCGGACCCCATCCCATCCAGCGCCCAGGAGATGTTCCGAATGCTCGAGGCTCTCATGGACAAGAAACTCCGTGAGAAGCACGAATACATCAGGACCATGGGAAGTTCAAAGCAGCCGAAAAGGATTTCGGTTAAGGACCTCCCGGCATGCTCGGACGCCAACCCCTGGAGGTATGCCGACCACATGCCAATCACAACGGGCATGATCTTCATCAGTGAGAAGGTCGGCTCGGTTGCCCTGGAAGAAGTGGAATTCTTCCCGAGTTTTGAGGCTTATCCGGACTGTTACGTCCGACTTCGATCCGAACCTGCCTCTAAAGAGGAGACTGAACCGAAGGAGGTGATCGTGTTCGATCTCCCGAAGGCCCAGGCTATGCTGGCCAATACTGTCAAAAGTAGGGGTTTTACCTGCTCAAAACTTCCGGCGTTGAGCAAGAAGCACCCTACCTACGTCGCACCAGACGATGCGATCCTCCCCTTCATGGAAAAGGCCTTCGCTGCGGTACACAAGGCAGTGGAAGAAGGGAAACCCTGCCCTGCACTGGAGGAGTGCAGACCCTTCTCTCTGATTACTCCCCCCAATGTTCGACACTGGAAAGATGTCCAGCATACTTTCGTGGTGGGGAAACTAGAACCTGACGTTGCTGGACGTCAGTTTAACGAAGACCTCCCGAAACTTAATGACCATCTCCTTCGTCGGGAACATGACACGAAGGAAAGGCTCGCCGCATCCATGTCCCTCCAGGTACATCTCGACGTCATGGCCAGTGACACTAAGAGTCCCCGACTACTACATGGTGCTCGCCAAAACGCATTTGGCGACTGTAGTTAAAGATCTGTACAGCTTCATGAAGGATCGTAGAGCCTGTCGTGAATTCGTGTTCTCCGTGATTAGAATAGTTAATATTACATGTTTAAAACAAATGACGTAATATGTCATGTTGGTTGGAGGAGCTAACCCTGGGATTTGCTGTAGTCATTCAAATCGTAAACAGGACATACAATGCAAACCTATGCAAACCTCAGCAAATTGACATTCTTCTTAAACGTCAACACATTGTCTCAGCGTGTGAAAGTTTGTGACATCACCGGATGCAGGTGTCTTCCGAGTTTGTGACGTGTCTAAAGTAAACTAAGCATACGATATCTGTGATATCAATATTTTAGTCAGTTCATATCTATACTTCACCAGAATTGGTCATCTGGACCAACCCAGCTTCCTCCAGTGATGGAGATGTTTAACTCTGTTGTTTTTATAGAATAAATACTTAAAAACTATTAAGATGTATTCAGTTAATCCATTTTCATACATCTGAAACAACACTTACTCAATGTGTGCTTATAACAGTAGCACGCCAATAAATGGTGGCAGCGATTAAACTCTAAGACAGCGGTTAAACTCTAAGAATTAGAGAGATATCTTCAAGACTTCAACATAAAAGCTGTAAAACCAGAGAGATATCTTCAAGACTTCAACATAAAAGCTGTAAAACCAGAGAAATATCTTCAAGACTTCAACATAAAAGCTGTAAAACCAGAGAATGATCTTCAAGACTTCAAAATAAAAGCTGTAAAACCTGAGAAAGATCTTCAAGAACTCAACATTATCTACAAGAATCTACAATTTTGACTAAGTCCAACGAAACAGTTAACATCAACATATGTTAGAATACAACTTGAATCTTCAATCAACATCATAGGAAACCCAAGGACTAGCGTTCAACAATTACAAGACATAGCCAGGAAGAACTACATTCAACAAGAAACTAGAACGAGACATCGCTAACAAAACATCAAGAGAGAGAGAGAGAGAGAGAGGACGTGTCGACTTCATATATAAGCTAAGTACAGATATTTTGAATTCATTCCAGTTTGGGCAGTGAAGTGTAGTTATCACAAGTCGTTAGTCGATTATTGCTGGGGTGAGTGAATTGCTAAACTTTGTTATAGGAAATTCCGAATTCTCATTTAGAATTTTTCTTTCTTTGTGCTAATTCCTTTTTCTTTCAGAAATTCTCGGGGAAATGTTTTGGGATTAGTAACATTGTTGGGGGAATTTTATTATACATATGCGTTTACGCAGTGGGCGTCTGTACTCATATAGATATTTTGATAGAATTGCAAGGGGTCAAAGAGATAGAAAAAAAAAAATACAGCAGTCATGGCTCCTCCTGTCAGCCCTACCCCTGGACCTAGTGGTGTAGGCCAGGCTAATCCTCCTCCAATTGTGACGCTTGTAAATGCCAGGTCAGCAATCCTTCCTTTTCAAGGTCGGGTCAACGGGTTCTTGCCACAAAATGTGGAGTCATGGATTTCATCCGTTGATGCCCATTTAAATGCCAAACAAATCGTAGATCCTTTTGTACAATTACAAGAAGCTAAAAGTTTTATAGATTTTTCTAAGGGGGATGCGAGTGCATATTTAAGAGGTGTTTCATTTCAAGAAGCAGTTACTTCTGATGATTTCAAAGTTAGGTTACGCGCGATCTATGGGGGTGAGGAAGCCTTGGATGTAGTATTAACGTTACGAAATACACTTAATCAAGCCACTATGAATTGGCTTAATGTTATTGAGAGAGCAGCTCTCATAGCTGATAGGCTTAACGAATATCAGGACATTTTAGGTCATTCCACTTGGGTTACTAACGATAACATCTCCGTGAAAGATTTTTTACGATTAATGTATTTAACTTGCATGACACTTATGTTGCCTGAAGCTTTAGTGCGGTGTTTTGATAAGAAGTTAACGCCTGCAAGTACGGAATTGGATGTCTATAAACAGATAAAGAAACACATGTCCAAGTGTCCAGATCTCGATCCCGTGTTAACTCAAGTTTTTGCAAAGAATGAAACAAAACCACAAACAGTGAACGTAATTAACAGTCCAGTAGCGGGAGTGACGTGTTACAACTGCAAACGTCAAGGTCACATAAGCGCAGACTGTAGAACAAAATTTTGCTCAATTCACAACACTGCAACACATTCTTATAGTCAATGTTACTCGCGTAAGACACAACAATATCCTAGAAATACACAGTCAATTCCACAGTCAGTTCCATATGGAAATAAAAAGAAAAATCCTCATTTTAACAATAAGAAGAAACAACCAAATGTCAATGCGGTTCAGAGTCCGAAACAAACAAACACTTCTTCAAATATCGCTGAGCCTGGGCCGTCAAACCAGACCTCGCAAGGTCAGACTAATTTTCAGAATGTGCAGAGCAAAGCAAATACCACATAGTTAACTCTAGAGGGGAAGAGAGTGATGTTGGGTCAAGGTCATTCATGTCAACATCAATAGTATTGAATAATCAATTTAATGTTTTATCAGATAATTGTGAGACAATAGATTTTCCTATGAAACACACGGCCGAATTAAGTAAAACAGTGCATGCTCCCGTAGATTTGCAACGAATTCATACAATAATAAGCCAAAATGAGTTACGGCCAACCTTATATGCTGTAAATTTAGAACACAAATCCTTTACGTTATTTTTTGACTCTGGTAGTCCACGTAATATTATGGATTTGAAGACGCATCATTTGTTGTTTTCGAACTTTCCGATTGAAAAATCAGGAATTAGACTTTCAGGTATAGGAAATAATGAATTAAACGTCATAGGCATAACTCATATTCAGTTCAGAGTCGGTAATCGCATGTTTACCGATACATTTGTTGTTGTAAAAAACATTAATATGTATCCAGCTGTAAATATAGGATACCCATCTATGGGAAATCAAAACATTATCTTAGCTCCTGCCAAGCACGGCGTGTATATCAAAGGGAAATTCTATAAGTCTTCTAATACCTTAAAATCAGTTTTGGATAAAAAGGAGACAACAAATGTAACCGTAACGTACGTTAAAGAACCAATAACTTGTCTCACTAATAAAGAAATAATATACGCGACCCAGCAGAATTCTCGTTCACCCGTAATATCATCTTGCACGCAATCTATCGAACCAAACATACCTTCGAATTTAATAGTGCAAATAAAGAAAACACTACCGGGATCTGAAATATTAATCCTTTCCGATACTTTGAAAACTAACGGATTGTCTGTCACACAAGCTATTTATACAGTAGGCTCACATCAGCAATGTAATATCGAAGTCTGTAATCATTTAAATAACACTTTAGTAATTCACAAAAATCAACATATCTTGGATGTAGAAGTTTATAAACATCGTATTCTTACCGTTGCTGAAATCAATCACTCTCAATCAGTTGCGGATGAATCCCTTTTGCGATCTATTAAAAATAAAATCAGTATGGACATTCAAGACGAAGAAATTCAGCAGAAAATTTTTGAACTTTTAACTAAATATCAAGATGTTTTTTCCACTACGGATGGATCCTTAGGAAAAACAGATGTGATCGAGCATCAAATAAGGTTAAAGGACAAGCAGAAAATTATATATGTACCCTCGTACAGACTCCCTATGAAATTCCAGAATGAAATAAATGATGAAGTAGGTAAAATGTTAGAGGAAGGAGTCATTAGAAAATCAAATAGCCCTTATAATTTTCCTTTAATAGTTGTACCGAAAAAAGATCGAACATGGCGTATCTGCGTCGACTTTCGTCGTCTAAACGAGGAAACGATCCCTGATCGATTCCCAGTGCCATGTACTGACGATATTTTGTCTTTGTTAGGTCAGAATAAATATTTTACCAGTTTGGACTTACTTAAAGGCTTTCACCAGATATCATTAGAAGAAGATAGTATCCCATACACAGCCTTCAGCACAGCCAGGGGACATTATGAATTTTTACGGATGCCTTTTGGTTTACGTTGTGCTCCTATAACATTTACAAGAATGATTAACATAGTGTTTGGAGACTTGTTAGGGGATATATTGCATGCCTATATGGATGATCTTGTAATCTTTTCCAACACCTTAGAAGAACATCTATGTAAGTTAGAACTAGTACTACAGAGATTAAGACAACATAACTTAAGGGTAAAGATTAGTAAGTGTGAATTTTTCAAAACAGAATTAATATATTTGGGTTTCATGGTGTCAAGCCAAGGTCTTAAAGTAGTCCATGATAAGGTGTCGGCTATACGTAATTTTCCCATACCTACTAATGTCAAGGGAATACAGCAATTTCTGGGTTGTAGTGGATATTACAGGCGTTTTATACGCAACTATTCAATAATAGCCGCTCCTTTAACTGATCTTACGAAGAAGGGCGTAGATTTCATATAGTCTGAGCAACATCAACAGGCGTTTAATACTTTGAAAGATGAACTGTGTAGTTCTCCTATCTTAAAATTTCCTGACTTCGGTAAGGAATTCTTCATTGCAACAGACGCATCAGACTTAGGAGTAGAAGGGGTATTGCTTCAGCAATATGATAAACAATTTTTCCCGATGCTTTCTATTCTCGAAAATTGAGAACTTCCGAAAGTAAGTATGCAGTAATAGACAAGGAAGGACTAGCTATTGTTAATTCGCTAGTGCATTTTAAGTTCATAATTTACGGTTATCCCGTTAAGGTTCTTACTGACCATAAACCACTAACAGAGTTCTTTAAAGGCTTCAATCACAGCCCTAAACGAACTCGGTGGCATTTGATCATTCAAGATTTTGGCGCAAGAATCGGGTATTTACCTGGGAAAGCAAATATCATTGCGGATGCATTATCACGCAACCCCGTGTCATCTTGTACGGAGCCTTTAGCTGAATTAATAGATATATCAACATCCATGCCTATTGTAAAAACAATATCTGAACAAGAAGATTTAGGCTGGAGTGCTGAATTGTTACAGATTGAGCAAAGAAAAGATCAGAAAATAGAAACAATTATAAATGCTTTGAAAGGCAATCATAAAGAAAAGGAATATATAAAGTATAAGCAGCAGAATTATATAATCAAAGATAATATTCTGTGTAGGACTGTGACAAGGAAAACCCGCAATACACCACTTGTAACTAACCACCAGGTAGTAGTACCAATCTCACTTATTTCCACTGTCCTGAATTGGTTGCATTCAAATCCATTACATGGACACCCTGGGTTCTCATTAATGTCACAGAAAGCCAAATCATTGTTTTATTGGCATACAATGCTTACAGATATAAAAAGACATATAGCTAATTGTCGCACATGTCAGGAAAACAAAGGGCATACGAAAACACCTGTCAGCCTAGGAGCTTATCCTGTGCCCAATCAACCCTTTAAAAGAATACATTTAGATTTGTTAACAGGATTTTACGAGTCAGACAGAGGAAATAAGCACCTCTTAGTAATTATAGATGCTTTAACTCGATATACAGAACTAATAGCGCTTAAAACTAAAACTGCAATTGAATGCGCTAGGAAGTTTTACGAGTGTTACATTTGTAAACATGGAATTCCACAAATGATAATCTCAGACTCGGGTGGTGAATTTAATAATCACTTTCTTACCTCATTGTGTGAATTCCTCAACATAAAGAAGATTAATACCATGATATATCACCCAGAGTCGAATGGGCTAGTGGAAAGAGCAAATAGGAAGATATTAAATATATTGAGGGTAACACTAGGGGGATCAGACCCCAACTGGGATATTGCAATACCGGCGGCACTGAGTACTCTGAATCATTCATATCATATATCAATTAAAATGTCACCGCATGAAGCATTGTATGGTACCCCAGTTAGAACACCTTTCCATGTATTAACGCCTACAACTAATCTATCAAATCCTTTAAAAGAATGTATAAATGCAAGTATAAGTCGATATGATATCCTTCGAAAGAATTTAGAAGAATCACAAATCATAATGAAAAGGAATCATGATAAAATAGCGAAACCAACTAAAACATATACCGTGGGTGATAACATCTATATTCAAATCAATGTCAGAAAAGGGCTCAACTATAAACTAACACCTAAGTTTGAAGGCCCATTTAACATTTTGGAAACATTAACGGCCAATAGGTTTAGAATTCAAATCGTAGCCCAACCCACGGATGAGAGAATAGTACCATTGGCTCACATAAGAAATTAAAAAGAAAAGAGAGGAAAAGAAGTGAGGGAAAATTTTATTCTGTTTTATGTGATTAAAAGTTTTCTTTTTAATACAGGAGTAATTACATATATTTTTTCTCGTTACAGGTTTCCAAGATGAGTTTTTTGTTGTTGGGAGTGATATTGTTCGCTCAGACATTTTTCTCGTATGGGATGAGCTCTAAGACTAAAAATATATATTTCAAATATGGCAATATAGTTGAAAGACAAGAAGACATTTTTATTACATCAACCAACGTAATTGTAAAAGTGAATATGCAAGCAATTTTTCTTCAAGAGAATGATGTCATTAGCTTAAGAACCGCCATTTCAAGGTTTTCTGCATCATTGGATGAGTTGCATAGAAGACATTTTCATTTGACTACTAAGAGTTTGCTTGGATCAACATTAAAAGTTGCAGAGATGCTATCTGATGACTTGAAAAATAAGACTTACGAGACAGGATCTTTGGCTTATGACCTTTTGATGTGGACTGTAGGACACGAACATAAAGAAAGACGGAATCCGTTTATTTATGCTGCATTAAGCATCTTTGGGTCTGTTGCAAGTTTAGGTTTAGGAATTTCCAATCGTCTTAAAATTAGTAATCAAAATAAGAAAATTGAGTTCTTGACTCATAAAGATGAATTGATTATGTCAGAACTAAGGAATCAGTTAGCTTCAATCAATAAAATTATGGATTTATTAAATGAACATTCAGATAATATCGTTCAAATTATGGAATTACAGGATTTGTTGGCAACATTAACGTATTATGATTCAAAGATAGATCACATACATTACAGAATTACACATTTCATTGAGAAATCCAAGGATTATGTAGAAGCTATCACGTTAGCAACTAAAGGTGTATTGTCGCCCCATTTGTTGCCTATAAGTTACTTAAAATTAATTCTGAAGAACGGAAGGGATAAACTAGGCTATGTTCCTTTGTTAGACGAACATAGGTTAGAATTTTATTACAGCCTAATTACAGTAAACGTAGATAATAACAAGATTAGGATTACAATTCCCTTTGATTCTTCTGATGCCTGGCAATCTTACAGGATATCACCAGTTCCGACTTTCATGACGAATCACTCAAATCCAGTAATATCCAGTTTGACAGGACACGTATTGATTTCCCCAGACAAGGAAACATATACGGTCATTAAAGACTTAAATCAATTAACTCAATGTTCAGACGCAATGGATAGAAAAATATGTACAGCTGACTCATTTGAATTCCATAAAAACTTAATGGATTCATGCGAGTTAGGTATAGTGCTAGACGGTGCTCTCTCCTATACAAGTGAAAATTGTCTGGATAAGCTTTATCCCTTTGACAATAATGAGTTCAATTGCAGATTGAATAATGGCTCGTGGATACGATACGACAAGGACGGCTTCAATGTATCATGCCCTGACGGATCCACGTCCTTCACACATATCTTCGTCGCAGTAGATGGTTGTGTCGGGACTTCCCCGAATTCCATGGTGACTGGTCTACGGACAATCATCAGAGAACGAGCCTACTTCGCGAACTTCACGTGGACCTCTACAATGCCAGCACTTCCTCTCCCGTACAACGGACATGTGGCAAAGCGGTTGATGAAACTTACCGAAAAGGACCACCTGTCACCGACTTATAAAGAAATTCTTCACCCCATACTACTGGCTGGTTTGTGTATCACGGTGGTGATATTTATCGCCGTGAACATCCTTGTTTGGCGTAGGTTACGGCACAGCAAGCAGCTAAAAAGGAATGAGTTGCCTAGCCCCGACAATACGCCCTATTTGATCCAGTTCAAAGCTGTTTGAGTGGCCACCTCATTCGCTAAGGGAGTAATTTGTCGGGAAGATGTTTGTATGAAAAGCTGATTAGTACGCTATTAATATGTAATTAAAGAAATTCTCTACATTTGCATTGTTAAAAATACATTTAAAACAACATTTAAAAAAAATAATAAATAAAATAAAAAAGGATATAAATCATTTTTTCTCTCGGCATCTAATAAAAATATATAAGCCGGAATGTTAAAAAAGAAAAGAGAAAAAAAAAAGAAAATATATAACAGAATTATGGGCATCTAATAAAATATATCAGCCCTATATGTATATATATATGTACGAAACCATGGTACGTGTACGTACCAGGAATTCGTGTTTGTGCACTAAAAATTGAGTATTTTGTTTCTGACAAAGGTAACAATTATTCTTTATCAAGTTACCGAATCATATGTAAGTCAGAAGTTTTTTTGTTTTTTGGTACCATATAATCATTTGCTAGCAATGTAACATATATATGTCCAGTCACACCTAATAACCATGTTTTGGCTTGTTGTTAAATTTTTGTAAAAAAAAAAAATTGAGATAGCTGGCCGAGCTAATGTAATGATTAGAATAGTTAATATTACATGTTTAAAACAAATGACGTAATATGTCATGTTGGTTGGAGGAGCTAACCCTGGGATTTGCTGTAGTCATTCAAATCGTAAACAGGACATACAATGCAAACCTATGCAAACCTCGGCAAATTGACATTCTTCTTAAACGTCAACACATTGTCTCAGCGTGTGAAAGTTTGTGACGTCACCGGATGCAGGTGTCTTCCGAGTTTGTGACGTGTCTAAAGTAAACTAAGCATACGATATCTGTGATATCGATAATTTAGTCAGTTCATATCTATACTTCACCAGAATTGGTCATCTGGACCAACCCAGCTTCCTCCAGTGATGGAGATGTTTAACTCTGTTGTTTTTATAGAATAAATACTTAAAAACTATTAAGATGTATTCAGTTAATCCATTTTCATACATCTGAAACACTTACTCAATGTGTGCTTATAACAGTAGCACGCCAATACATGGTGCTCGCCAAAACGCATTTGGCGACTGTAGTTAAAGATCTGTACAGCTTCATGAAGGATCGTAGAGCCTGTCGTGAATTCGTGTTCTCCAGTGCCACAGTGAGACACAAACCCCGGAGGCTGATTTCCTCCAACATCCTGGGTAGGCACCTCTTTCCCTCTGCCCTTGTGAAAGAGATCATCGACAAGGCCGCCACGGAGAACAGGAACCTTCTTCACAAGTGGGGCATGTCGAAGAGGAGGAAATCCCCTCAGGACGACGGCCCTCAACCTAAGAGGAAATCCCCTCAGGACGACGGCCCTCAACCTAAGAGGAAATCCTCCAAGCAGAAACCCCAGCAACGTCAACAGAGACGGCAGTTTCCGGGATCCGCTACTCCCCAAGTGGCAGCTCAGCCACAACAGACCTTTCGGCTGGTCACCCAACCGGTCTTGTCACAGTCGCCGGTTTTCACCCCTGCTTTCGAGCAACAGACGACTACCTTTCGTCCCAAAGGTAGAGGCTCAAACAGAGGTGCAGGCAGAGACGCATTTCGCCATCCCTCCAGAGGCAGAGGAGAAAGGGGAGCTGGCGGCCGAGGCAGTAAACCCTCGGGACACCAGAAGCAATGAAGTGCTTCCGGAGGGAGGAAGACTCCGCCAATTCCAGGATCGTTGGACCTTCGATCCCTGGGCACACAGCATCGTCAAGAAGGGTCTAGGCTGGAGTTGGACTCAACCACCCCCAACCTTCCAGCAATTCTTCCAACAATCAACCCCGCTTCTGGAAGAATATGTCCTAGATCTCTTGAACAAGAAGGTGATAAGGAGGGTAAAGTCAACCAGGTTCCAAGGGAGACTTTTGCGTCCCCAAGAAGGACTCCGACAAGCTCAGAGTCATTCTAGACTTATCCCCCCTCAACAAGTTCATAGCGAACAACAAGTTCAAGATGCTGACTCTTCAACAGATAAGGACCCTTCTGCCTCAAGGTTCCTACACGGTCTCCATAGACCTGGCGGATGCCTACTGGCACGTTCCAATGAACCACCACGCTTCCTCCTACCTAGGATTTCGACTCCAAAGGGAAAGCTACGCCTTCAGGGCCATGCCCTTCGGCCTCAACGTGGCCCCTCGGATCTTCACAAAGCTGGCAGACGCCATTGTTCAACAGCTTTGCCTCCGAGGCGTCCAGGTGATGGCCTACCTCGACGACTGGCTGATCTGGGCTCCATTGCCTGAGGATTGTTTAAGATCCTGCAACAAAGTTACCCAGTTCCTAGAACACCTGGGATTCAAGATAAACGCGAAGAAATCTCGCCTCTCTCCAGCTCAGAAGTTCCAATGGTTAGGAATCCAGTGGAACCTTCAGTCACCCAGCCTTTCCATCCCCCAGAAGAAAAGGAAGGAAATAGCAGGGTCTGTCAAGCGACTGCTGAAATCCAAACGGATCTCAAGACGTCAGCAGGAACGAGTTCTAGGCTCTCTACAGTTCGCCTCAGTGACAAACCCGGTGTTACGTGCACAGCTAAAGGATGCCGCGGGAGTCTGGAGACGTTCCACATCCATCGCTCGAAGAGACCTCAAGAGACGGCTCCCAAACAGACTTCGGTTACTCCGAAAGCCGTGGTCGGAAGCATAGGCCCTGAAAAGGCCCATCCCTCTTCAACACCCACCTCCATCATTCAACATCCACACAGACGCTTCGCTGGAGGGTTGGGGAGGTCACTCCCACCAAAGAAAGGTTCAAGGAACATGGTCTCCCCTATTCAAGACGTTTCACATCAACATCTTGGAGGCCATGGCGGTCCTTCTAACTCTGAAGAAACTCTCCCCGCCTCCCTCGATCCATATTCGTCTAACCCTAGACAACTCGGTGGTAGTTCAATGTCTCAATCGCCAAGGCTCAAGATCACCCCAGATAAATCAGGTGCTTCTGACAATCTTCCGTCTGGCAGAGAAGAAGAAATGGCACCTGTTTGCAGTTCACCTACAAGGATTCCGCAACGTGACGGCGGACGCTCTATCTCGAACAAGCCTGATAGAGTCGGAATGGTCTCTAGATGCAAGATCCTTCTCCTTCATCTCTCACTAAGTCCCAGAACTTCAGATCGATCTCTTCGCAACGAGCGACAACAATCAACTTCCTCGATATGTGGCCCCGTACGAGGACCCCAAGGCAGAAGCAGTGGACTCCATGTCACTGGATTGGAACAGATAGTCCAAGATCTACCTGTTCCCTCCCACCAACCTTCTGCTGAAAGTCCTCTCCAAACTGAGAACCTTCAAAGGAACAGCAGCCCTAGTGGCTCCCAAGTGGCCTCGGAGCAACTGGTACCCCCTAGTCCTGGAGCTACAACCCACGCTGATCCCTCTCCCGGGCCCAGTTCTCTCCCAGCAAGTACAGAAGTCGACTGTCTTCGCTTCATCATTGAAAGTCATGGACCTTCATCTCATGATTTTCTCTCCCTAGCCGTGAAGAAAAGGTTTGGGATATCGAAGAAGAGTCTCGACTTCCTCGAGGAATACAAGACCGAATCCACACGAAGGCAATACGAATCATCCTGGAGAAAATGGGTCTCATTCGTCAAGGCAAAAAATCCTACGGAAATCACCATCGATTTTTGCATGTCCTTCTTCATTCACCTTCATGGACAAGGCTTGGCAGCCAACACGATTTCTACTTGCAAATCGGCCTTGACTAGACCACTAATGTACGCCTTCCAGATTGATCTGTCCAGCGACATCTTCAATAAACTGCCGAAGGCATGCGCTCGTCTACGCCCAGCACCCCCACCAAAACCGATCTCCTGGTCCCTGGACAAGGTGCTCCATTTTGCCTCCAACTTGGACAGTGATTCGTGCCCTCTCAAGGATCTGACTCAAAAAGTTATTTTTCTTTTTGCTCTTGCCTCAGGAGCCCGAGTCAGCGAAATAGTGGCATTATCAAGGGACGAGGGTCACATTCTGTTTACAGACTCAGGAGACCTTACCCTCTTCCCGGATCCGACGTTTCTCGCCAAAAACGAACTACCCACCAAAAGATGGGGCCCTTAGAGAATCTGCCCCCTGAAAGTAGATGCCTCTCTATGTCCAGTAGAGAGCCTCAAGGTCTATCTTCGTAGAACTTCTGACTTTGGTGGAGGCCAACTCTTCAAAGGAGAAACATCGGGCAGCGACCTGTCACTGAAGCAACTAAGAGCGAAAATCACCTACTTCATTCGCAGAGCGGATCCTGACAGTACACCCGCAGGTCACGATCCTAGAAAAGTTGCATCGTCTCTGAATAATTTCTTTCAGAGTATGGATTTCGAAAGCCTTAAGAGTTTCACAGGCTGGAAATCCTCGCGTGTTTTCTTCAAACATTATGCGAAACAAGTGCATGAAGTCAAACATTTTGTGGTAGCCGCAGGTAGTGTTATGAAACCTGCACCTAACTCTGCATAGAACAGTGAGTTACTTGGGACTCTAACTCCTCGGGTGCCTATGTTGACCCTCGCGTGATACGTAGTGATTTCAAAGACACTTAGTGCCTTTTCATATACTGTTCTTCTCCCAGGTGAAATGTCATAGTCGTCACATAAGTGCCGCATGCCTAGAGCATGATGTGTTTTCTTTTTAAAGACTGACGTTCCTCTGGAACGAGTGCCTACTAATAATTTGAAATTCTCTTTCAGATTCAAGAGCAAGTCTTTCATTACTATGTACATTATAATTTGTTGTAAATTACTTTTACATATTTATTGCATTGAATTACCATATTCTGCAATTGTGAAATAAAATTTCTATTTTATTACTTGTGCGTCTCAATCCGCTCCTACTTATACTATGAAATACATGACTGTCATAGTTTTATTATCCCCTTCCTCTTATATACGATGAAGATTACTAAGGATTCAATCCTTATTATATACTCACCTCTGCAATGTAATATTCCTACCCGAATACTTACTTACATTATGCCTTCGAGACCAGACGATTCTCTCTCTTCACATACAGTGCCTAACCACCACTTGTCTGCTATTGAGAATGTTCCTATATGAATACCAACCATTCAGTCTTGTCTCCGAGTTCTTCATGTTCTCCCAGCAAGGTGGGTAGCCCTTCGATGACCACTTTGATCTTCAGCATGGTCCGTTGGGACTTCACTGCCAGGGGGGCAGGAAGTTTTCTTCCCTACGGTTCCTCTATTGAGATTACTATGCTGTCCTGTTCAAAGCCCTCGGTACTTACACTACAAGGGGAAAATCTACCACGATACATTGATTCTCTGGTATTCTTCCAGCAGGACGCCATGGCTTGAGCCCAAAAAACGGATTTTGAGCGAAGCGAAAAATCTATTTTAGGGTGAGATAGCCATGGCGTCCTGATGGACCCTCCCTGCTACTTCGTCCAGTTTTTTCAGGTCCCACCCTGTCCTGCTGTATCATGGTGATCGGCAAGCATCTGGCTTCAGGATGAGGACGGACGTGACGTCATTTAGCAATGGCGCCCGTTTGTTTACGTCTCGAGTACCAAAAGTAGCCACGGACGAGATTAGCTGTGGAACGGCTCCCCAGCTATTCTCCGCCCCTACACATCGAAGTGTTAACTCTATGTGGGGTGCAGATAGCTATGTGGCGCGTTAATACATGCGTCCCCTGTTGATATACGATGTCTTAAAAGGGAAACCTTTAGGATACTCGCTCCAGAAGTTAGAATTCTGTGATAACCTGTGGTTAAATTCTCTGGGAATATCTAGTAGTTATATATCCAAGGAAGCTACCAAAAAGGAACCTTCCATCAGGTCGCCATGGCTATCTCACCCAAAAATAGATTTTTCGCTTCGCTCAAAATCAGATATATATATATATATATATATATATATATATATATATATATATATATATATATATATATTACGGCAAAATATACAGCTAGAACCTATAACACAAATAATTTGTTTAGGCACATATGTTACTATTAATTTAATTAAAAGGTGCAATCAGATCTGTAAAAGAAACTTACACCCACGAACTAACATTCTACCTAAACAAACTTCCGAACGGAATAAAATAAAAACAAATGGGAAGAAAACCAGTATATTGTAGGACTTGGGTTATGTAGTAAGTCCTTAAACCTCGCAAATTCTTCCCCTATTCGTCATAAATATTGTTAACCTAAATAAAATTAAAGTCTTCTAACTTGGTATTAATAATGAGATAATGTGGTAATTATGTTTAAGCGGTGATCAGTAGAATGAGCCATGGTGAAGGTCATAATGATTCAAGTACAGTGATGATAAAACTATTGCTGCAGATTTCCACAATAAAAAAAAAAGAAAAAAAAAAAAAAACATATATATATGTGAAAACACCATAAGCCTGGCCATAAATATTTTAGCTACGAGGATGGCAGGAACTCGAAGAAAACATTTTAATGATTTGAATGAATTCTGGGGGTAAAGAAATAGTCATTAAGATGGGAAACGTGTGTCCTCTGGGTCCATATGATTTTTTTAAGGAAATCTCTAGCGTTTACAGAAATGTTTATATGCCTGACTGGTGAATCTTCAACTTTTGGAATATACCAACGTGGATTTCTTCACGTCACTATCAATAATAACAGTGAAAAACTATTAAGAACAGTCATGTTTTACAAAGACGAGAATAAATAAGACCCTTAAGATTTACAAAGAGCTGTTTTCATCATAAGCTAAATAGCTTTATTGGCATACTGAGAAAGCACCAAGATTAAAGAAACAAGAAGAAGAAGAAGAAGAAGAAGAAGAAGAAGAAGAAGAAGAAGAAGAAGAAGAAGGGTCTTATTTAGCCTCAATAACAAGTGTTAACACTCACCGTCAGCCGGAAAAAGCGACGGCTGTCCCTCCACCAGATTATTGGCCGCCGTCGAAGCCTTCATATTTTTGCGATGTATTAATCGATGTCGAAATGGACATTCGGATCTTCTGGGATCATATCAAGTCGGATGAAATTATTCACGTTTCACTGAATATTCGTTTCTCTTTGGCCAGAGAACAAGTAGTAATTCATGAGAAGCCCACAGTAGCGTTATGATGCCACTCTTACCAGAGTCCTGTAGAAGCAATTATGAATCCGGGTCATCCATGGCAATTAATCTTCCATACTTCTTTTCGAGTACATAATTCAGGAGTCATATCTTGACATGATCAGGGTAGGTGGTCTATGCCTATGTAGGTGTGCAAATCAATCCACTTTTACATCAGTCATTCTGATGCTTCTCACTTCTAACTGGAATAAGTGTCCGGATTAAAGCATCTTTTAATGCAATGCCTTTTCAGAAGAAAAATATTACCTCACTGGATCACTCTTCATAAGTTTTGGCACACTATATTGTCTAGGACCATAGCGATGAGTCGTGTTTCCCAAAAACCAGCCGTAATCATTCTATTTTATCAAGAACTCCTGAACAGAGGTAAGCTTTTTTTCTGCCTTTGTTTCTTTCCTTATATGCTTCATTAACTTCCTAAAAAGATGGATCTTTAAGATTTCATTCTTAGAGAGAGTCTTCTACCAGTTCTTAGATCACTAGTCTCTCTTGCCATTTCGTCTACCTACACACGATTTCTGCCTGCAAAGTAATAAAATGTATCATCATCATGTATCAAAGAAATTAAACTAATCAACATTTCATTATCAATAAATGTGACCACTTAATTCTGTAAAAGAATAATGGTTATCAATATGAAGTACCATCGGCCTAGTCAATAACATATATACGTATAGCTACGTGGGAATTTTACAGGGACTGTGGAAAAAAATGCTGCACCACCTTCCTTATGTAAAATTGATAGAATAAAACAATTAAGTAATATAAAGTAATATGAATAACTTCTGTCCTTAGGAAATTTCCGGGGGAAAGTGGGAAACAGCATTTCCTATTCGCAACGCAATGATCTGACTCACCATCACCTGAAACATTGCCTTAAATACTCTAAAATTATTATTACCTAAGCTACAACCCTTGTTAGAATAGTGGGATAATACAAGCTCAAGGGCTCCATCGGGAAAAGAGCCCCAGTGCGGAAAGGAATAGAGAAATAAGGAATATATTATGAGATATTAAAACGAAGTATTTTAAAAAATATGCTGAGATCAGTATGAACGCTAAAATGGACCAGTCATATATAAACAATGAAACGAGACACTTCAACCTGTTCAATAAAGTTTGAATGTATCAAGTTTGAGCTTCTGAAATCCCACCAGTGCAACCGCCAGATTATGAAAATCCTTCCACGGTATGATCAAAGCTGGAATACATCCTCTAAAATATTGTGTAATATCGAGCCTCATGATATAAACAAGAATGTTAGTTATGGTGGACTGCTAGAATTAACTATATACCTCGTATTAAGTAGTCGTATAGAACAGTATAGTATGGGAAGAGTTGATTACAAGGGTGGTCAGAGTAAGAAAAACCTTGTTGCTAGGTTGGTGAGGTTTGAATGAATGCAAATAGTCCCAATAAGTCTTTGAATATAAAATGATCAACATGCATTGTTAATCAAATGTAATTACTATAAAACCAAATTTCTAATAGACAATCGTTCTGTGGATATCAATGAAAACAAGTTATAATTTCTATTTGTAAGTTAAAAAATAAATAAAAAGAAAGGGTGCCAAGTCACCGCTAAATGTTGCGGTTCGGATGCCCGATAACAATTTTTGAAACATTTCACATATATTTCCATATAAATTAAAGAAACTGCATTTAACATATTGTAAATCAATAAACAATCAAATTCTTTAAAGATTGAAATAAAGTTGATATAAGAAATTAATGAAGACACTATTTGTGAAACCATAATGACGAGAGTGTAATAATAAACGGTCAACGAAAAGTTAACATTCTACCCGTTGTGCATTCAAACTAGGCCTATAGTTTAAATTCAAATATCAGTTTATTTTTCATTATACATTTCAATCTAAATACAGCACTGGCTTTATTTTCCGGTTTATATTCTATCAGACCACTGCTAGAAACTAGAACGCCTGCTATGAGCCATTGAAGTGTTTACTTTGGAACGAATCCTTATTTAACCTATGTATCATACCCTTCAATAGACAAAAGCGTTTCGTATAAGCCCTCCAGGAATCATATAATATTCGTTTACAAAGAGGCATATGTAATAAAAAACATAAAATGACTTCGCTGTCCTTATAGCTGTTTCCGAATTGGTGCATTCTCCATCGCCAAGGATAGTAAGTTAGGTTTGAAAATCGGCTCCTTTCCATCATTAAAAATGACTCGCTCACTGTTTTGTATAATGTTCCGTTTCACTAAAGGTTCAATCCTTTCGAACTCGTATGCACCCTACGTAAAAAAAAAAAAAAAAAAAAAAAAAAAAAAAAAAAAAAACAGATGTTCTAGAAATAAACCAATTAATTAAGTCCACAACATTACCATAGCAAATCTTGCTAATTATCAGCATGCTGGTTACTATTACCAAGCGACAGAAATTCAGATCAAGAACAATTTATTGAAACAAGATATTTCAGGTAAGAGGAACGTCAATCTATCTAATGTGTGAATATAAACTACGCGAAGTAGAAAGTCGCTTGTTTCATAAACCATATTATATAAACATCAGACATTAATGCTCTTGTTATACTTATTAATTAGGTCAGATCATTAAACATCACAGCCTGCATGTCATCCATAGCCATATACTATGGTACTGAACCACGTTGAAGTAACTTACAGAACTTAGAGAAAATTCCTTTAATAGGATCGTCGTTCATCAACATATTAAAGAAAACTACTTCATGATTCAATTTTAGGTCCATAGAAGCTTATACCTCACTAAAGGGTTTAAAGGTTGCTCATGAATTGCAGAGGCAAGGGACAGTGACATTGCCCTAGCAATCAGGACAATGCCCTAGAGACTGACTATATATTATATGATCAGCGCCCAAGCCTCCTCTCCACCCAAGCTAGAACCAGGGAGGGCCAGGCAGTGGCTGCTGATGACCTAGCAGATAGACCTATAGGCTCCCCCAAACCACCCAACCTTAGCTCACAAGGAAGGTAAGGTTGCAGACACTAATAGCACTAACGAGACTGAGCGGGACTCGAACCCCCGTCTGGCAAACACCAGACAGAGACGTTACCAATCAGGCCACAACAACAATGTTATCAAACCCAAAAATTATGTTGAATTTCATTAAAGGTACAAAGGTTGCTCCTGAATGCAGTGGCAAGGGATAGGTCAATGTCCTAAAGACTGACCCTAAAGACATATGATCCGTGCAAAATACAGGGCTCCATTAATCTAGGATCAGGGAGGGCCAGGCAATGGCTGTTGATGACTCAGCAGATAGAACTATTGGCTCACCCTCCAAAAAAATATCCGTCCCTAGATCACAAGAATGGTGAGGCTGCAGACAATATAAAATTATAGAGCTTGGATAGGTCTCGAACTCCCGTCCAAGTGGATTATTGAATTAAGGATTCACTTATAACTACTTTGAAGTTAAAGTTAAAGGAAAAGTTTTCTTTCTCGTATTACAAAGTATGCGTTTCAATGTAAAAATAAGTAACCATATATTAACTAGATGGCGTCGCACTGGATTTTATTTTCAGAGTGGACATATAATGAGAATGACAGACAAGAGATGGACATTGAGAATAACAGAATGGATTGATTGATTGATTGATTGAAAGTTTTCTGGCATCCTGACATCTAAGGTCATTGACGCCGATAGCATTTATTATATATGAAAAATAAAAGAGAATTCAATTAAAACCATAACAGTTAAGAAGTCATTATAATAGTTAAATAGTTTTCAGAAGACCTGCTTCTGAAATAAATCTAAAAATTCCGCTCGCATAGTAAGACACATCATGTCCAAGAATCTAACAGAATGGATCTCTAAGGATTGTTAAAGAAGCAGGGGAAGGAAGAGAAGACGATGAATTGACGAACAAGGAAAGTTTGCGGGCGTGAACTGGCACAGGCAGACCATAAACGGACGCAAGTGAAAGGACATGTCCCAGGCACTTGTTCCTGCAGTGTACTTGTAACGGCTGATGATGATGATGACCTTGTCAAATGTTTCGAGTCCGGAGGGCCATATCAGGCCTATTATTCTACACTACACATGTCCGGGCAAAGTAGAGAGAAAAAAAGGCATTGTTTATTTCAAAAGAACTCGAGGAATTGAAAACTTGGCTACAAAATAAAGGGAGTCACAAAATATCAAGTTAGTACATACTGGTCCTCAAATACGATGATAGTGACGATTTGATTTAAAAATAAGTCCACCTGTATCGAAAACCCAGATACCCCATGAGTCTATAATTGGAATATGATGTATAATTAAAGACTTTAGGGACAGACTTTGTAATGAAATTGGTATGCCCTTAACATAGGCCTATTCTCATTGAAGCATATTTATACACATACAAATGTGTTATATCTAGTGCAGTATTATAATGATATGCTTTCTGAGTAAAGGTAGCCTCTTCGTCATAGGCCTAGTCCTGGTCTCTAAACCTCTGATACCAGCTAAATCTTCGTCATAGGCCTAGTCCTGGTCTCTAAACCTGATACCACCTAAATCTTCGTCACAGGCCTAGTCCTGGTCTCTAAACCTCTGATACCACCTAAATCTTCGTCATAGGCCTAGTCCTGGTCTCTAAACCTCTGATACCACCTAAATCTTCGTCACAGGCCTAGTCCTGGTCTCTAAACCTCTGATACCACCTAAATCTTCGTCATAGGCCTAGTCCTGGTCTCTAAACCTCTGATACCAGCTAAATCTTCGTCATAGGCCTAGTCCTGGTCTCTAAACATCTGATACCAGCTAAATCGTCGCTTTACCAATTCAAATCATCTTTGTCATAGGCCTATAAAATATACGATATCCAGACACATACCAACGCTAACTAATCATGGTATCCGTATATACTGCGGTAACTGTCTGACATATAACTAAGTTATTCGGACATGTTACATTTGAGCATTCATTATTAACATGGCTGATGAATTTCGCCTGAAAAATAAAGCCAGTTAACAACTCGGTAATTTCGCATACACTTTCTTCTCCCTTCTATTACCTGAGATAACGGAGCTCCGCTGGGCCAGCATGCTTACTGTAACTTGTAGACGTTATTCCAAAAAAAAAAAAAAAAAAAAAAAAAAAAAAAACACTTCACAATGTAAAATAATTGTAACGTGATGTTACTATCTACGTGGATTCCGAGCCACTGAGACAAACTTTTTTGTTGCAGTGACGAGTGGAGTCAGAGTTGCCAGATTGGCCTTTTTCAGGCCAAACAAAACCCTCAAATTTGGCTTTTTAAAAAATAATTGGTTGACCTTTAGTAATATGAAAAAAGGCGGGCTTTAAATACTATATATTTGGCCTTTTTCTACTAATGGGTTGGCCTTTTAAAGCTTCAAAGGCTTCTGTTGATTAGAAGTTGGCCTTTTTCCATTTAGAAAACCTGGCAACCCTGAGTGGAGTGTCTCGACAAAGCGCTGAAAAACGTCGCATTCTGATTGGTCGAGACGGGTGCAGTGTTGCCAGATGGGTTAGTATAAAAATCCCCAAAACTCATAAAATATCCCCAAAACAACCTAAAAATCCCCATTTCCACAAATATATTCTCCTCTGTCTTGATCACGCAGGCTTTACTAATAATAGAAATTACTCAATATACTTCATATAAGCGCAAGCAAACTAATTGCAACAATATAAAGGTTTACTCGTCTTTGTTTCTTCATAGAAATTTGAACAGAATATCCCCATCAGACACCCAATATCCCAAAATCTAGGGATAAATCCCCATACCTGGCAACACTGGACGGGTGCATAACAAAGCGCTGATTGGCTACCGACTATTTCCCGGCTTTGGTTGGTAGAGAGTTTCATCTCGCTCCAAAGTAACAAACTGTTTTGTAAAGAGACACGTGGTTTATTAAATAACTTCTTAAATAAGCTATATGCAGTAGTACTTCTTAATGTTGGGCGTGATATAGCATCATAATAATGGCTGTACGAGTAATGCCTCATTCTTTTTATCGCAGAATCATTTTAAAAGACTTCTCTAATTCAACTGGGCGTAAAAATGCTGTGTTGTTTCTTTCAAAATTTCGGAAACTTGTCTATTCTAAAGCAATGTTTTCACTTTCAGCCTTATGTTATGTTTATCAAAAAAAAAAGTCATCTCATTTATAAGAACGCAACAAATACTACACTACTGAATACATTAAACATTAAATCTCGCACTAACCCAAGCGTTGAAATCTACAACTTTGGCTATTTCAAACACATACAGAAGGTCTAATCCTTTATAAAATGTACCATTCACCTTTGGTAATCAAATGACTAATGTATGTACACCATATACGGGTAGTGTTGCCAGTGCACCTCTGCAGTAGACTGTAGGCTTAACGTTAGTTAAAGGTCTTTGCAGTGTTTTTTGCTTAATATAGGCCTACTCCTATTTTACTTCAGATACCGCTTTCTTTCTACCTTTGCTGCCCAACCTCTATCAACTTTTAACTTCAGTGTAAATGCACTTGAAAGTAGATTGGCTTCACAGGCCCCAGATCCGGTATTTTTAGCCCACATTTATAAATACAAATTTATTTCTTTCATTTCTGATCCTTGATACTTTTACGTCATGTCTATCACAAAAAAAAAAATTTAAACGCTTTTAAATTTACAGAAGTTTGAAGATGTTGAATGGAAATAAAATACTTAAAATAGCTATATCAGAATGGATATCAGACTGACAATTTAATCTTCTATCCTACCTGTTATTGCAGACGACAGAAAATCTGAATAATTATTGATGAGGTATTATTTTTTTACCGATAGATTAGACGAAAATATGAAACGCAATATTCCCTAGGTAATATTTATAGATGAAAAACACAAATTATTACAGATATTTTTC
This sequence comes from Palaemon carinicauda, assembly GCF_036898095.1. Classification (NCBI taxonomy): domain Eukaryota; kingdom Metazoa; phylum Arthropoda; class Malacostraca; order Decapoda; family Palaemonidae; genus Palaemon; species Palaemon carinicauda. Next base: position 86,916,583 of record NC_090751.1, read on the forward strand.
TCATTCGCTTCGTGTTGTAATTTTTTGCCGTTGTCTTCCTTTTTGTCTGTGTATTCATTCTCTCTCTCTCTCTCTCTCTCTCTCTCTCTCTCTCTCTCTCTCTCTCTCTCTCTCTCTCTCTCTCTCTCTCTCTCTCTCTCCTGCAACCCCGGTGCTTTCATCCCTCGAATCCAAGGGAGGATATCTTAGAAAATTCAATTTAACTTTCAAAGAATCCCTGAAATGATTTCAAAAGATTCGAGCAATGCCTTTTTGTAATCCTCACAGGAGGGTGGGTGAGTGCTAAAGGACGTGGGACGAGGCACACTGGGTACTGGGGTCCTGGGTAGGATGTGAGTTGCGGGGGGGGGGGGGGGGGCAGTTAACGAAAGGTCTTCGAATGCGAAAGGGAGTCCTTAATGAAGTGTCTTTAGGGCTGTTAGTTGGTCTGATACGAGTTTTCCAATTTGGGGGAAAATTCGCCTTCTTTGAAAGTGGAGAATCGCCTGATGTTTCTTCAGATTTATGTTAGAGTAGAAGTATTGTAAGATGTCAGGCGTGATACCATGTTATGAGTATTATGATTATTTCTTGCCTTCTTGATTGTACCTCCACATGGTACCTTGTAATAATATCACACTGTATACATCTTGATTAAACCTTCCAATAGTACCATATACTTCTAGTCAGTGTTTTACAATAGTACCATGTACCTTTTGATAGTACCTTCCAATAGTACCATATACGTCTTGACGATGTTTTCCAATAGTACCATGTACCTTTTGATAGTACCTTCCAATAGTACCATATACTTCTTAATAATGTTTTCCAATAGTATCATGTACCTTTTGATAGTTCTCGACAGTAAATTTACTATTGAGAAACACATAAGGTCTGTGTCTTCTTCAATTTCACAAAAAATAGGCTTATTGAGAAAGTGTCCTTTAAGATTTTCGGTGATCAATCTATTCTGAAGAAGTGTTTTAATTCTTTCATTCTACCTTGTTTTGAGTATTGTTCTCCTGTCTGGTCTTCAGCTGCTGATTCTCATCTTAATTTGTTGGACAAAAACTTACGGTCTATTAAATTTCTTATTCCTGATCTAGATATTAATCTCTGGCACCGTCGTTCAATTAGTTCATTATGCATGTTGCATAAGATTTTTCATAACTCTGACCATCCTTTACATTCAGATCTCCCTGGACAATTCTATCCTGTTCGTAATACTAGGCAGGCAGTTAATTCTAATAGTCAGGCCTTCTCCATCACGAGGCTCAATACTACGCAGTACTCTAAAAGTTTTATTCCAGCTGTGACCAAGTTGTGGAATGATCTTCCTAATCGGGTGGTTGAATCAGTAGAACTTCAAAAGTTCAATGTTGGAGCAAATGCTTTTTTGTTGACCAGGCGGACATAGTCTTTTTATAGCTTATTTATGACATATTTGTTTTTGATGTTGTTGATAGTTTATTATATGACATGTCTGTTTTGACGTTGTTTCTTATTTTAGAATGATTTATTGTTAATTCATTCTCTTCATTTATTTATTTCCTTATTTCCTTTCCTCACTGGGCTATTTTCCCTGTTGGAGCCCCTGGGCTTATAGCATCCTGCTTTTCCAACTAGGGTTGTAGCTTGGATAGTAATAATAATAATAATAATAATAATAGTACCATATACTTCTTGATGGTGTTTTCCAATAGTAACATGTACCCTTTAATGATACGTTCCAATAGTACCATACACTTCTTAATAGTATATTCCAATAGTACCATGTACCTTTTGATAGTACCTTCCAATAGTACCATATACGTCTTGACGATATTTTCCAATAGTACCATGTACCTTTTGATAGTACCTTCCAATAGTACCATATGCTTCTTAATGGTGTTTTCCAATAGTACCATGTACCCTTTAATGATACCTTCCAATAGTACCATATACGTCTTGATGGTGTTTTACAATAGTACCATGTACCCTTTAATGATACGTTCAAATAGTACCATATACTTCTTGATAGTATCTTCCAATATCACCATGTACCTTTTAATAGTACCTTCCTATCGTACCATATACTTTTTAATGGTGTTTACCAATAGCACCATGCACCTTTTCATAGTACCTTCCAATAGTACCACATACTTCTTGATGGTGTTTTCCAATAGTACCATGTACCTTTTAACGATATGTTCCAATAGTACCATGTACCTTTTGATAGTACCTTCCTAATAGTACCATATACTTCTTAACAGTGTTTTCCAGTTGTATCATGTACCTTTTGATAGCACCTTCCTATAGTACCATATATTTCTAGAGAGAGTTTTGCAATAGTACCATGTACCTTTTGATAGTACCTTCCAATAGTATCATATACTTCTTGACACTGTTTTCCAATTGTACCATGTACCTTTTGATAGTACCTTCCAATAGTAGCCTACTATGCACTTCTTGATAGTATCTTCCAATAGTACCATGTACCTTTTAATAGTACCTTCCAATAGTACCATATACTTCTTGACAGTGTTTTCCATTAGTACCATGTACCTTTTGATAGTAACTTCCTATAGTACATTATTATTATTATTATTATTATTATTATTATTATTATTACTTGCTAAGCTACAACCCTAGTTGGAAAAGCAGGATGCTATAAGCCCAGGGGCTCCAACAGGGAAAATAGCTCAGTGATGAAAGTAAACAAGGAAAAATAAAATATTTTCAGAACAGTGACAACATTAATTTAAATATTTCCTATATAAACTAATAAAAAACTTTAACAAAACAAGAGGAAAAGAAATAAGATAGAATAGTGTGACCGAATGTACCCTCAAGCAAGAGAACTCTAACCCAAGACAGTGGAAGACCATGGTACAGAGGCTATGGCACTACCTAAGACTAGAGAACAATGGTTTGATTTTAGAGTGTCCTTCTCCGAGAAGAGCTGCTTACCATAGCTAAAGTCTCTTCTACCCTTCCTATTATTATTATTATTATTATTATTAAGCTACAACCCTAGTTGGAAAAGCAGAATGCTATAAGCCCAGGGGCTCCAACAGGGAAAATAGCCTAAGTGAGGAAAGGAAACAAGGAAAAAATGAATATTTTAAGAATAACATTAAAATAAATGTCTCCTATATAAACTATAAAAACTTTAACAAAACAAGAGGAAGAGAAATTATATGGAAGAGTGTGCCCGAGTGTACCCTCAAGCAAGAGACCTCTAACCCAAGATAGTGAAGACCATGGTACAGAGGCTATGGCACTACCCTAGACTAGAGAACAATGGTTTGATTTTGGAGTGTCCTCGTAAAAGAGCTGCTTACCATAGCTAGAGAGTCTCTTCTACCCTTACTCAGAGGAAAGTTGCCACTGAACAATTACGTTGCAGTAGTTAACCCCTTGAGCAAAGAAGAATTTTTTGGTAATCTCAGTATTGTCAGGTGTATGAGGACAAAGGAGAATATGTAAAGAATAGACCAGCCTATTCAGCATGTGTGTGTCGGCAAAAGAAAAATGAACCATAACCAGAGAGAAGTATCCAATGTAGTATTGCCTGACCAGTCAAAAGACTTCCACATTATATTTTCCAATAATACCAGATACTTCCCAATGGTATCTTCGAATAGTACAGTATACTTTTCAGTCCTCCAATTTTGTCAGTTTCTTACACCTGGCCGTGTTTATGTATCTTTTCATTTGATGTTCTTCCAATGATCACTGGACAATTTCTCCTCAG
>NC_090751.1:86925862-86948362 GCF_036898095.1 Palaemon carinicauda
GCACGTGAGGGCATGTGCGAACATAGTTAATTACACACATCACACATACACATATAAACTTTATATACATACATTACATACATATATATATATATATATACATATATATATATATATATATACAGTATATACATATATATATAAATATATACATATATATATAAGTATATACATATATATACATATATATATATATATATATATATATACTGTATATATATATATATATATATATATAATATACTATATATATATATATATATATACTGTATATATATATATATATATATATAGTATATATATATATATATATATATATACTGTATATATATATATATATATATAAATATTGAGGTAAGGTATAAGAATATTTACATTTCCCATAATACAAAACAGCCCCAATACCTTCTATCAAAGGCATCCTCTTCCACCAAACCTCTTCTCTCCAGATCATCTTTCATCGTATCTCACCAGCTAATTCCCAGCCTCCCTCTCAATCATTCCCACCTAAAAAGTTCCTTCCAAGCCCTCCATCCTCAACACATGCCCAAACCATCTCAGTTGTGACATTCTTGTCACCTCTGTAATCTTTACTACGCCTGCCACTCTTCTTATGTCATCATTTTCCAATCTTTCAAGCAGTGATATTCCCATAATCTACCTTAGCATTCTCATCTCTGTTCTCTCAAGCTTTGCTTCCTCTTTTCGTCTTAGGCCCCAAGTTTCTAATCCATACATTAACACTGATCTTATTACTGTGCTATAGATCTTGACTTTTAGGTTGATTGGCATTTTCATGACACATACTCCTCTTGCTACCTCCCTCCACACTCTCCAGGCTGCTTTTTATCCTATTCTCAATTTCACCTTCATATTTTACATCCTGACTTATAGTAAATCCTAAGTATCTAAATCATTTCACCTGTTTTATAACCGAACCACGACTTTCATGTATGGCTATCCTGTCCCGGCCTTCCTTACTGCTCACCATAGTTTCAGTCTCATCTACATATATCCTCAAGCCACCACTTTCCAAAGTCTCTTGCCACTCTACAACCCCTCTCTGCATTTCTTCCTTAATTTCAGCAGTATTCGCCAAATCATCAGCATATAGCAACTCCCACAATTCTTCATTACTGATTTATTCATTCAATACATCCATGAACAACGCAAATAAAAACGAGCTTAACGAATTTGCACATTTCTAGTGATGCAAATGATTGAAATTCATGTCTTAATCGGGAACTTACCTTTCATCCAATGTAACCAAACTTTAAACATATAAATATAACACACACACACACACACACACACACATATATATATATATATATATTTATTTATTTATTTATTTATATTTATATATATATATATATATATATATATACGAAAGCTATAAGAATATGTGGATTTCCAGTAATGCAAAACTATGGAATTCATATATCAATCTAACCACACCCTTAAACAGTCATGACAAATACCTTTTCAAACCTCAAAATCCCTTTGATGTTAATAAACCAAGAAGCTGTAAAACGTAAGTGCTATGTACACAGTTTATTTCAATGAGAGAGAGAGAGAGAGAGAGAGAGAGAGAGAGAGAGAGAGAGAGAGAGTTCAACTATATAGTGGTAAATTTTTCTCTTTAAACGTGACATAGTATTTGAGCGTTTAAAATTTTCAGAATAAATGATAATATAAATCATGCAAAATAGATTTAGTATTACTCATATAGGTGAAGGGTAAAATGGTAAATAAATACCGTAATAGAAAACATAACAAAGTAGAGTAAATAGATAAAAGATAAACTATAAACTATAAAATAAGAATCGTGGCAACTTGCCCAACAAACATCCGAACAGATAGCGATCAACAAATAAAGTAGAAACACAAGAAAATATTGGAAAATCTAAGAAAATAATTCATTAAAATTCCTTCCCTATTACAGTCATATGACATTGGGATAATATAAGCATTAGACAAATGCCATCAATAATACTCCATGACTACCATGCACCACTTCAATGTTCATATGACTGTGCGATTAAACTACACGGGGAAAAAAAAGAAAAAAAAAAACACCTAATTTTAATCAGAAGTTCTCCGTATAAATATACTGTTCTCAGCCTTATTTCAGTAAAATACAGGAGACCGTAATTTTACCATATTTCGTTCTTATATTTTAAGGGTTGCTGACCGTAATATCACTCCTTTACGTTAATATATCCGTTTTTAAAACGGTAAAAATCCTGGAATAAATGTTGCCAGGCATTTACCGTTTTTTTAATGCAAATTTTTAGCAATGAGAAGTGGAAGTTGCATAATATGCAACCGGGGCTAAAATATCTAGATAAGGATGCAACTCATGGTGACTGCAAAGGTGCAATGGTAATACCTTTTACCTTACAATATTATGCAGATTAGTTGTGTTTGATGCAAATGTGAATCTGCTCTTAAATAGAATTTAGGAGTTTGTTTGCTGTGTATTTCACATCTATTCAGACAAAAAAAAAAAAATCCTTTTCATCCTTTATCAACCGATGTCAGGATGCCAGAGAACTTCAAATCATTCATTCTTTCATCCTTATCAAACCGCCTCAGTTGTACAAGCAATAATATATAGCCATCTATCTTAATTCCAAAGGCCAAATTTTCTTAAGAATACATTCAAATATAGGCCTACCTTATTCAAAAGTTCAACGGTCAATCGTGAATGACAGAGGCAAGGGAAAGTGACACTGCCATATCGAGCAGGCCAATGCCCTACCTAGAGACTAACCACCCAAGCTAGGGCCAGGCAATGGCTGCTGATGACTCAGCAGATAGGCCTATAGGCTCCCCCAATCACCCCATCCTTAGTTCACAAGGATGGTGAGTTGCAGCAACCAAAGAAACTAAAGACTTTGCGCGGGACTCGAATCCCAGTCTGGCGTTCACCAGTCAGGACGTTACCTCATCGGCCACCATATCTAAATGATAATGCACATGGCAAAGTGGACAGTTCGGCTAACGACCAAACCTTGTGTAGATACAGAAGAAAAAAAAATGAGTATAATATAAAAGTCTCTAGGTGTCTGGAATGAGCAGCAAGTCACAAAATGGCCAGTGAAACAAAAAGACAAGACGACTGACCCATATCAAAATAAAACTGACTATATATTTCACAATGCGAATGTCCATCGTGAGGTAAAGGTAAGTAATTCCGTTCATAACTATAATCCCGGTATTCAAATGCGTAAGGGAATTTACGACGTCCTGTGAAATTAAGCGAGACTATTCACGGGAATTTAGTGGAACTCCGAAGTAATTTCTCATTAAGCAGAGCAGCCACCGCCCTCTCCCCCTCTACTGCCTTCTACCACCAACCCAGGAGGAGGATCACCCAGTACTCTCCTAAAACCTGGGGATTGCGTCTCTAATGCCGCATTGGTCACTGGATTGTAGGGCTTAGAGTAGAGTTAGACGAATAAGAGGACAAAGGAGAGGATAAGAGGAGAAGGAAGAGGACACCTAATAAGGATAAGGACAGGACCAACATGCAGAAAAGGTTGGAAAAGAAGCAAAATAAAAACAAAAAAATAAAAATCATTGTAAAGACGAGTAAGAATAAATGTGAATTTCAATAATAAGAGAAGGAAAAAATATACAAAATGTGAGTAAATGAACCTATCAGATGAGGAAAAACTGGATTAGATGAAAGATAAAAAAGACATCGTCATGGGGGAAAAAGTCAACGACTTTCAACATATTTTTAGTCGACCACTTAGAGGTTTCTCCTCATTTCATGAACGTTTTTGTGAATTCCTACTGCAAGATCTTTTCTAAACGACACTATATATATAAATATATATATATATATACATATATATATATATATATATATGTATATATATATATATATATATATATATATAGATGTCCACTGCAGAACAAATGCCTCAGACATGTCATTCCAGTTGTGTCTGTTCATGGTCTTTCTATGCCAGTCCACGCCCGCATACTTTCTTGGTTCATCAATCCAACGTCTTCTCTTCCTTCCCCTGCTTCTCTCTCTCTCTCTCTCTCTCTCTCTCTCTCTCTCTCTCTGTATACATATATATATACCCAGATAAGTGTATATACATACACACAAACACACACACACACACACACACATATATATATATATATATATATACTGTATATATACATCCACGGGCCCCTAGTAATTGCAAAAGCAGCAAGGGCCGGGAAAAAAGACGAAGTAATGGCGAGCTAAGAAAATTTGCTGAATAAATATGCATAGACAATAAACAGACACACATGGAAGGACATATATGAGGCCTTTATCCTGCAGTAGACTAGTAACGGCTGAGGATGATGATAATGATATATCATCATCATCATCATCATCATCATCTTCATCTCCACATATGCCTATTGACGCAAAAGGCATGCATATATATATATATATATATATGTATAGTGTGTGTGCATATATACGTGCTGCATGTACGTGTGTATAAACCCTGCAGCCTTCCCCACTCTCTCAGACACGCTCAGAAAAACACCAATCACCTCCAACATAACAGTGTCCCAGCCTTAACCAAACCATTCACTCGGGAGAATCTTCGCTTTCGATAACATCCCATTAGTCTGGATATGTGGAACTTATTTTTTCCCCATATATTGGCGGCAACGAAAAACTCGTCGATTTGTATGGACGGGTGCTCACTTACGGTAATATTTACGTGTAGTTGCAAGGGATAATATTGAAAAGGATATCAATGAATAAAAGGGAATACGTCGACTCAAGACATAAGCAACCTCTGGGGGTGGGTTTTCAAAACATATGATGAAATGTTATATATATATATATATATATATATATATATATAATATATATATATATATATATATATATATATATATATATGTGTGTGTGTGTGTGTGTGTGTGTGTGTGTGTGTCTGGATGTATCTGTCGATATGTCTGCTGTATATCAATATATTTTGTACCTATCTATCTATCTATCTATATATATATACATATACACACACACACATATATATAATGTATATATATATATATATATATATATATATATATATATATATATATATATATATATAATACAGTATATATACACACACACACGGTAGACATATAGATAGTTAGATCCAGGCACACACAAACATAATACACACACATTATATAATATATATATATATATATATATATAATATATATATATATATATATATATACATATATATAATCAAACTGACAGGATAAGTTGAATAAGTCATCATTCAGAAAACAGCCACCAATCAAGTAAAACAAATTATTTACAATATGAAGAAAACAACATATAAATACATACATACACAATTCATAAACTGCTAGGTAACATGAATCTATGATTCACTTGATCAACCCATCAAGCAAAAAAAAGGCAATTATGCAATGAAAAATACTTTGAACCATGAATAAAACAAGTAAACTGTTCCGACTTTTCCAAAACATAAAACATTTTAGCTTAAACCTTTCCTCTTCGATGTAAAAGTCTGAATAAATAGAGGAGCATCAACAAAAGCTTGGATACAATGAATATGACTCTCTCTCTCTCTCTCTCTCTCTCTCTCTCTCTCTCTCTCTCTCTCTCTCTCTCTCTCTCTCTCTCTCTCTCTCTCTCTCTCTCTCTCTCTCTCTTTTGAAGAAAACTTTGTAACTTCTTGTTTGACTTTGGTTGAAATACTTTCCCTTTAATATATACTTCCAATACTACTTTTCAGTATTCAAAATTTCCTCCTAAGAAACCTCAATCAGTTTGGAAGATCTATCCGTAAGCATATATATAATCAAAGCCAATGATGAGGTCATGATGATAACAAATTTACAATTTATTAAATCATTAGAAATAACAGAAAAAAAATTATCACAACTGACATAATGAGATACAAGGCAAACGTAGATTACTGGAAATCTAAAATAATGAAATTTATGTATACCAGAATACAGTTCGTCAAATGCCAAACAGATCAAGGTAAGAGTATGGGATAAATATTCGAGAAATGAAGCGTGCTGGGAATGTATGAATAACAGTGCATGATTAAGGTTAGTTATGAGGTAACATTAAAATTATGACCAGCAATAATCAAGAGAGCAGTCTAAGCTTTCTTTATATAGATATAATATTTGTATTTGATCTCTTAATTTAGAGTTCCACAGAGGTTTGCACCTATAAAGTTCAATTGACCTTTTCTAGGATACCCTTCATCACTATGTCTTTGCACCGACCGCAATTGTATAAAACTATGGCTTTTCAGAGCTTTATTTTTGCATGACGTCACACCAGTGAACTTCAGAGCGTTGATAAATAATATCCTAGATGGACACTCAGTAGGGCACAGAATTCCGCCGCGGCAGCTTATTTCTCAACCTTTTGCTCGACCTTGACCTTTGACCTTATGTATTAATTTGCGTGGCTTTCCATACGCTCAAATATGAACCAAGTTTGAAGTGTATGTGACAACGATATCCAAACTTATGGCTGATTACGTGAATTGGACATTTTGCTTGACTGTGACCTTTGCCTTTGACCTTGACCTTCCAAAATTTAATAATTTCCAGCTTTTTACATAACAGTTAATCCCTGCACGTTTCATTACTCTGCGATGAAAACTGTGACCCAGGAGGCTGTACACAAGCAAACAAACTCACACAAAAAACAAGGGTAAAACATAACCTCCTCCCAACTTCGTGAATATATATAATATATATATATATATATATTATATATATATATATATATATATATATATATATATATATATATATATATATATATATATATATATATACATATATATATATATATATATATATATATCTATAATATATATATAGTGTGTGAGAGAGAGAGAGGGAGAGAGAGAGAGGAGAGAGGAGAGAGAGAGAGAGAGAGAGAGAGAGAGAGAGAGAGAGAGAGACTAAACAAACGAGTTGGCACCAAGCAAGTTTCGAAATTCCAGGAGTGGAATCCGTTAGGCCAAAGTTGAAACTAAATAAGAACCGAAAACTTTGGATGTTAGATAATATTTTCCAAAGGAATGTTATCTTTAGAAACTTTGATCCGGAAAACACACATTGATGGTCTCGAAGTATGTCATTATCAGCGAGATATTTGACTCTAGCGAGCCTGACTTGAGCGTGCAACATCAACCAGTAATACCTGCAGGTGGATAGATTCTATTCATCAACTATTGAATAGAAAATGTTTAATTTCCATTCAGGAATAAGGGACAATATAATTAAAATAAGGAAAACTAAAGTGATAAAGGAATTGTGACGATGGGACGTAAATTTATTTTCTTTAAATTCGTTGTATAGGTTGACCTAAATACTGTACAATATTCCTGGTGGTCGGTTGAGTAAGGTGGGTTGTATCTAGTGGAACAGGAGGATAAGGATAGCTTTCAGCCCACGGTGAGTAGCATCTTCTGGAGCCTACACTTCTTGAAGATACACACACACAATATATATATATATATATATATATATATATATATATATATGTGTGTGTGTGTGTGTGTGTGTGTATGTACACCCTTTCTGGGTGAGGATTTCTTAAAGTGGTGAGAGGGTTTGGGTATCGTCATGGTCAGTAAAGCTGTATTAGTCAGCGCCACCCTTACTAGGTTGGTTTGCTGTGAGAATCAGACTAAAGTCTCCTAACATTACCAATCCACAGTGCCCAGCGTGGTGATGAAAAAATGGCCAAACCCCAGACAATAATAAGGACATGTTTGAGGCCTTTGTCCTGCAGTGGACTCGAAATGGCTGTATTTGTTGTTATTGTTCTTGATGTAAATTATATTTACATTTATAGGAGGTGACATTTGTAGGAGGTGACACAAGGTGAGACCTTCCAGGCATTAGCATAGTTTTATGGAATAAGACTGACAGAAACATGTTCCTCTCTCCACCCCGAATACAACCGATCGCATACAAATACCCACCAGGTACATCAGGCACTACTATGGTCAATTTTGGCACGATGGAATATCAAAGAAGGTGACTCATATCGCTTTTCCATTTTGTGATCCGGAATACGGTGTCAGAACCCAAGACCTTACCAGTGTAGCAGGAAATCCCCCCCCCCCACCCCCCACAGAAATTCCCCCCTGGGGAAAATTAGCCTAGGCTAGATTCCCCCTCTCCCAGGAAGAGCAGCCTGGGCTGTTATTCTTCCGGGGAGAATTTGACCTTTAACACACCCACGTAACCTAGTAGTTCCCAGGTCACAGACCTAGCTTGGGGTTAAGCCCCCAACCCGCTTCCCAGGTCACACACCTAGCTTGGGGTTAAGCCCCCACCCGCTTCCCAGGTCACAGACCTAGCCCCGGACACCCCTACCCACGTCACAAACTCTAAAAGTAACTCGCAAATAATTCCCTCCCTTATGATTGACACCTACGTCTCCTTTCTTTTTTTTTCTTTTTTTTTTGGTCATACTAATCTTCACAGTCAAATTAGAATAAAAATGGGTTGGTCTACGATAAAAGATAACTCGGAATCACACTTACAACACTTTAAAGTTTGAGGGACAACACACTGAGATTTGAAAAAGGTGTTCACTACATTAGGATTAGGCCTACCATAAAAGTCACCATGAAATTGTAGTTGCTATACGTAGCCATAGCCATACCATTATAACAGGAGTGGTGTTGGGGGAATCTTGGCTCAGCGGGGGGAATATTATCCTGGGACCAAATTCCCCAAGGAGGATATATATCATGGGCCAGATTTTCCCCTGAGGGAAATTTCGGACTGGGGGAAAAACAGACCATTACACCTATATGCAGATCTTGATTACACAAGTACTCAACGGACAGACCGGCGTCAGTAACCCTGGTAGCTATGACCAAGGCATTACTTGTTAAGCTACAACCCTAGTTAGAAAAGCAGGATGATATAAGCCCAAACCTCCAACAGGGAAATAAGCATCTATATTATGTTAGCTCGACATAAAAGATATTTGTGCTTTTGTTTCGGTTCCAATTTACAGAAGCGCAGTAGCTCATAATTACTTGAATATAAGTCTAATTTCCTTTGTATTTGTTGTGCACTTCAAATTTTGTTTGGTACGATCCACACTATAATCGGTACAACAATGATGAAATCGTTTCATATGATAATAAAATATAGCCAATTACTGTACCGGGTTTTTGCTATTGCCAGGGTCTAAAGACTTCTGTTGTAATAACTCTCTCTCTCTCTCTCTCTCTCTCTCTCTCTCTCTCTCTCTCTCTCTCTCTCTCTCTCTCTCTCTCTCGTATATCTGGTGGATATACGAGGTGTCTCACATTGAGGCACCTGGGGGAACCCAAACATAGAATAAGAATAAGGCAAAATAAGCTAAGTCTCTCTCTCTCTCTCTCTCTCTCTCTCTCTCTCTCTCTCTCTCTCTCTCACGCACCTGTTTATAGTGTGGAGTTTTCTCTGCTAATTGAGTATGAAATCAGTGATGTTTATTAGGATATAATCTAAACCCGATACTGACAAAGTCATACATATTATATACCTAAGGATTAAAGTTAGATTCCCAAATAAGATTTTCTTCAGTTTCTTCTTAGAGCCTCGTTCTGGCCCATTATGAATTCGACTGTATCGTTAAGTTCGTAAGTAATCCATTTTGTTCGTCGATTTTATTACCTATTTATTGCCATCTGACTATCATTAATAACTCACTAGTCACAACGACTCCAATGTACAATTCGCAACTAAACTCAGGGTCAGGAAACTGCCAGCTTTGTATTGGCAATATAATCGATATGGCATTCAAGACTATTGTAAACACAAACACCACCCATTTTCATCTATAAAGTTTTAAAGGCCACTCATGAATGGCAGAGGCAAAGGGAAGTGACATTGGCCTATCAAGCAGAATAATACCCTAGAGACTGACCATATAACATATGATCAACGCCCAAGCTGGGGCCAAGGAGGGCCAGGCAATGGCTCCTGATGACTTAGCAGATAGACCTATAGGCTCCCCCAAACCACCCCATTCTTAGCTCACAAGAATGATAAGGTGGCAGTGACCAAATGAACTAACGAGTTTGAGCGGGACTCGAACCCCAGTCTGGCTATCACCAGGCAAGGACTCTACCATCATAAACTTTTTATGAACCAACTGTTGGTATTATGAAATATGATAAAATAATTAAACATCTATTATCATAAAAGGAAAGGAGTAAAAACCAGCTGGAACTAAGTTGTCAATTTAATACAAATAACGCCAAATCACTAGTCCACGGGTCCTATGTGCGTACCGAATACATGTTAGGTTGCAAATAGTCAGGTGGATATCATACATAATATTACTATGTAATATCACCCAAAAGACTTACTCAAATTCTACAAAAGATTTCCAAGAATTTTTTTTTTGGGGGGAAAGGGGAACCTTGGAATATTTTTTCTTTATCCCCGCAACACCAACGTAAATTGCCTTTTGCATTTACAAATGATTTTCCTTAACTTCCAACCTCTGGTCTCGCCTTATGGATACTTCTATTACATAGTTTAAACTACACAATGTAAACTTTCTTTCCAACGTTCCTAAAGGATTATATGTGACGAAATAAGAAAAAGAAATAAACGTCAACTACTATACATGTCACCTGAACTCTTTCACCCGCTACTAAACTCCTACCAAATTAGTACTGTTTCATCTTCCCCTAAATAATAATAAACATGAAAAATCTGGCTATATATATATATATATATATATATATATATATATATATATATATATATATATATATATATATATATACATATATATGTAGATATCAACCACAATGGCATTTTATACCGAATTCTATCTTGGGAATATATATCCACTGGAATTCATTTATGGTAATAGCTTCTGGCGTGGCAGATTCGAACCCCTGCCTATTCAGCCGAAACCATGCCTGTGAGGTTTCTACCAGGCATAGTTTTGGCTGAATAGGCAGCGGTTCGAATCTCTGCCCAGCCAGAAGCTATTACCATAAATGAATTCCAGTGGATATATATTCCCAAGATATAATTCGGTATAAAATGCCATTGTGGTTGATATTTACATTGCTTGAAATCACGTGTTAGGGATATATATATATATATATATATATATATATATATATATATATATATATATATATATATATATATATATATATTTCTTTCCTGTCACTCAAAGTGGCAGGAGATAGAGAGTAGTCATACCCTGGTGAGAGGGGGTACTACGAGGTACACACGGAAACCACACGCTCCCACAAATTGCCGAACCAGTGTCTTGTAGTTAGGAAAGGGGGAGGGGTGGGAAGGATTGAATCTGCGTGTGTGCATATCTATGTAAATATTTAGCCGTCACTTTAGATGGGTCGCGTACACTAGTATATTATCTCTCTCTCTCTCTCTCTCTCTCTCTCTCTCTCTCTCTCTCTCTCTCTCTCTCTCTCTCTCATCTTTTATTGGTACAGTTTGGCTAAACTTCAACCAAAAGAAAAAGTTGCAGCTTCCTTGGCTTATTCATTTTCCCTTTGTATGTTGTAAAACTTTTAAACAGAGAGAGAGAGAGAGAGAGAGAGAGAGAGAGAGAGAGAGAGAGAGAGAGAGAGAGAGATGAGTGTGCTACATAGTTATACACAGAAATAGTTGCATCACAGACTCTCTTCTATTGAGAGAGAGAGAGAGAGAGAGAGAGAGAGAGAGAGAGAGAGAGAGAGAGAGAGGGAGGGGGGGGGAGGGTCTTGTCAAAATCTTTAGCTTAACTACAAATACCACTCTCCGACTAAAAAGCTTCTCTGTGACAGAATTACTATATTAAATTTTTTAAGGAGGCACATTTGCACTCACTCGCAGAGGTGCCCTTTTAGCTCGGAAAAGTTTCGTAATAGCTAATTGGTTAACAAAATATATCTAACCAATCAGGTATTAGGAAACTTTTCCAAGCTAAAAGGGCACCCTGCGAGTCAGTGCAAATGTGCCTCTTTCACAAAAAAAAAAAAAAAAAAAAAAAAAAAAAAAAAAAAAAAAAAAAGTATAGACACTAAGTCGACCGTTACAACTCCGTAATACAGGAGAAAAACAAACACAGACGGATTCAAAATGGTCCAACACTTTTGCTTAAATTTGCGATTATATATACTTATTTTCTATTTAATTTCTTTTCCTTTAAACCATTCTTTAACTGTCGATTTTAACAGAAATTAGTACTTTTTAAATGCTATCAAAATAAATCACCATCATTTCGAAAAAAAAAAAAAAAACCTGTTTGACGTAGTCTCCTAACTTTTCTGTCTTTATTTCACTATCAATGTTAGTAATGAGTGATATAAAATTTACGTAATATTATGAATATACATATAAACCCTAATACATTTATACATATAGTAATACATGTCAGTGGGTAAGTTGAAATGAGGAATCTTGTAGAAAAGTTTTTTGAAAGGAACTTGATTGTTTAAAGGTCACTCATGAATGGCAGGCACTGAACAATGACATTACCCTAGCAAGCAGGACAATGCCCTAGAGACAGACCATATTACATATGACCATCGCCCAAGCCCCTCTCCACCTAAGCTAGAACCAAGGAGGGCCAGGCAATGGCTGCTGATGATTCAGCAGATAGACCTATAGACTCCACCAAACGCAATATCCTAAGCTCACAAGGATGGTGATGTTGCAGCGACCAAAGAAACTAACGAGTTTGAGCAGGACTCTAACCCCAGTCTGGCGTTCGCCAGTCAGGGACGTTACCACATCCACCACCACAACCCTATTGTTGCGAGTATATGTCTTTCAAAGAATATCTATAATACAACTGGGGAAAGGAAATTGTGATGATAAAGATAGCGAATTTGTGTGAAAGTAGTGTTGTTTGAACTGTATCTGCTCATTATTGGTTAAAGCAAAACTTATGGCCTATATAAGTTAGAAAGATAACCGCGTGACTATTGTAATGAAGACGAGTAAGGTGGGCTCCACAAGGCACTAGAAGAGTTGGAAGAACCAAGCCTACATGGCTGAGGATCATGAAGCGCGAAGTAGGAGATGATGAATGGAGAAGTATTAAATTAAAACTTCAAGATAGAGCCGACTGGCGAAATCTAACCGAGGCCCTTTACGTCAATAGGCGTAGGAGGAGATGATGATGATAATAAAGCTGGATATGGAAGCAAGAACAAATAATTATAAAATGGAGACTGTGGGATATGGTTTATTGTTGGGTACAAAGGTATGGAGAGGAAGTAAATTTCAAACATTTTGTGGTGTGAGGAGGAAATTTGAAATTTTTGTGAAAGAAAGATCTTCTTTGAGGTGCAGTTGCATTATAAAAAAAAGGCATGTCCAGACATAGAGAAGGAGGGATAATACCGGTATTAAATGCAAAGAAATGCTAATTAACAAACTAATGTCATACTAAAAGTTGTAAGAGGAGAGTTATTACTTGATGAAAATGCAGTCCTGAATCAATGGAATAGTATTTACACGATCTATCAAATGTTGAGTTATTGATATGCACGTTGTTATTAAAGAATAAGCGAGCAATATGCGATGTGAAATGTTGAATGCTTTCGAACGATCATGATAAAATGACTGTGGAGGTCCTATGGAGAGTAGGGTTCCCCTGGTGTACAGGACCGGCAAGGCAGCTCTTATAGTAAAGTAGGGCAATAGATAGGGATAGTGAAGAGATGATAATGTTTGTGAAAGTGACTGCTGATGGTGCAAGTGTGATGTTGAAGAATGGAAGACTAGGAATTGCTGGGACTATTATAAGAGACAAGCTGCAGTAAGGTGGCATTATTTTAGTTATGGAGTAGCTTGGGAAAGAAGTAGTGGATTTTGTTTTTGTAATGAAGCAATTTTGTGAGAAGTGTGAAGAGAAGAACTGAATATGGATAGTTTGAGTAAGGAGGCAATGTAAATGATGTTACGAATATAATCTATAGAAGATAAATGGTTGAATTGTTGAATTAGCCAACAACATGGGCGAAGCAAATCAGGTAGAAGCGTGTACTGAAGATTGGGAACAATTTTAGATTACATGTGAGAGCCAAGACGGACATTTAACGGTGGTCAGCAAAGTATAGGCCTATGCGGTGCAAGACATAAAAGGTATGGTAATCCACGAGGCGATATTAAGTACTTATAGCGGAGAAACTGTTACTTACTTTACTTTGATGGCTGCTTTTCCGGTCCCATACAGCAGGGAAACCCCACTCTCTACAGGACCTCCAATGTCGTTTTACCTTGTTCGTTCACAGTATTTATCTTTTCAAGTCACATATTGTTCATTTACTGTTAAATCGTCACTGTCAAAAGACTCCTTAAATAAGAAAGTCTTCAGTTTCCTCTTGAAAGCCTTAATGTCTTCAATCCTTCCAATGTTTCGTGGGAGCTTATTATATAGTCTCGGGGCCGCATATTTAAAGACTCTGGAGCCTAAAGTAGACATAAATCTAGGTTCCAACAGTTTGAAGCCATCTGTAACTATTTTCGTGTCGATATGATTTGTTGGCTGCGCAATATGTAGCAATTCTCTTAAGTATTTTGGACGACCGGTTCTGATAACTTGGTGGGTTATTGTACATATTTTAAATTCAGTTCTCGCTTTAATCGGCAGCCAGTGTAAAATGTAAATCAATTAGTACAGGGGTGATCCTTTCTCTAGGTGGGACACCTTTTATCAGTCTTGCTCCTCAGTTTATTATGTTTTGTGATTTCTTAAGTTGGACTTTTGGTAAATTGTAGTAGAGTTGCAGTAGTCAATCCTGGTAATAACACAGTTTATCACAAGTTTCTTAACAGAATTTTCGTCCAGGTATTTTTACAAACGCAATATTTCTTAGATGATAACCAGCACTTTTTATTACATTATTCATTTGGGCATTTAGAGACAGGTCACAGTCAAGAAATACACCTAGATCTCGAATTTTACTAGATATCGGCACCGAGTCATTATTTATGTTCATTTGAATATCACCTAAGTTTCTCACACTGTTTCTCTTGCCCACCACCATGAATTCAGTTTTGTTCTCATTTAATTTTAGTTGTTTAAATGTCATCCATTCTCTAACACTATCAAGGATTCGGTATACAGTTTCAGTAGTGTCATGTATATCATTTATGGAGAAGTAAAATTGTGTGTCATCTGCAA
The DNA here is from genome assembly GCF_036898095.1 of Palaemon carinicauda. Taxonomy (NCBI): domain Eukaryota; kingdom Metazoa; phylum Arthropoda; class Malacostraca; order Decapoda; family Palaemonidae; genus Palaemon; species Palaemon carinicauda. The sequence goes on from NC_090751.1 coordinate 86,941,050, forward strand.
ATAGTTTAAACTTCACGCCATGCCTTTGTAGCATTTTCGATAGGCCAATAGTATAGATGCAGAATAAGATTGGGCCAAGTACACTCCCCAGGGGTACCCCTCTGTTTAAGGCAGTGGTTCTTAACCTGGGGGTCGTGACCCCCGGGGGGGGTCGTTTGGGATTTCTTAAGGGGTCACAAAGGGTTCTGGAGAATGATTTATTTTTCATATTCATTATACACGTATTTGAAATAGCCAGTAGGGCTTTTACCAGTTTGATGAGTACAACACTGGTCACAAGTTGGGTGGTTTGCTGCACATTAACCATAGCCAGTGTTACCAAAATAGCGTTAAATTCCCATTATAGCTCAATCGGATACTCCTCCAAGTCACGTGATACGTGACGTGAATAACGTGATATCTCTGACGCCCTGCCATTGGTCAGCAGCCATGGGTGGGAGGACTGCAAGGTGAACGAAATTTACATTATCCTCACCTTGTTTCATTAATGAAATTGTATAGGAGTAAACCATTTTGTATGATGCTGAATAGTTCTTTGGAGTTGATAATTTTATGGCATTTGTAGAGGCTATGTAAGTGGAATTTTTCAAGGTTTTTGTTCTATGGTGTTTCCAATAAAATTGTATAGGAGTAAACCATTTTGTATGATGTTGAATAGTTCTTTGGAATTGATAATTTTATGGCATTTGTAGAGGCTAGGAAAGTGGAACTTTTCATGGTTTTTGTTCTGTGGTGTTTCCAATAAAATTGTATGGGAGTAAACCATGGTCTTCCTGTAATTTTTTTTTACTTGACCCTTTGACAAGGTTCATTATTTCCAAATCTATTATAGGAGGTCATAATAATACTCTGATTAGTCCCGGGGGGTCATGGGATGAAAAAGGTTAAGAACCACTGGTTTAAGGGTTCATATGATGAATAAGAGTTTCCACTTTGTACAAAGTAATTTCTACCAACCAAGTAGTCTTTTAGGTATTCGAAAGCTTGATCTTCAACGCCGATGGACCGTAGATTATTCAGTAGCAGTTCATGCACAACTGTGTCAAAAGCAGCACTGAGATCGAGCAATATTAAAATACCACATTTATTTTCATCCATCATTTCTAGCATATCATTTACAACAGAGCAGATGGCTGTATCCGTAAAGTATAGTTTTCTGTAGGCAGATTGGTTGTCAGGCAAAGCTTCTATTTAATCTTAAGTGGCTGACTAGTTGTTCAAGAATTACATATTCAAGCACTTATGAGACAAAGGATAGATTTAAAATAGGTCTATATGGGCTTAATTCCTGGTAGTCCAGTGCATTTTTCAGAACTGGTGTGACTATAGCCATTTTCTCAGATTTAGGAAACTTACATTCATCAATGCTTGCATTTGCTATTCTCATTATTATTTCCGCTAGACTAGAAAAGACTCTCTCTCCAATTACTTCAGATATTGGCATAGGATCGATCGCGCAGTTTGTTTTCTTTGCTCACTTGATAATTCTGGTGATGTCATCTTGTGTTATGTTGTTAAACTGTATTAATTTTGTCTGTGCCTGGTGTATCATTAATCTGATGTTGAGTACCTACAAATGATCTGGTTATGTTTTCAATTTTGTTTTTAAAGAATACTAGAAAATTATTTGCTAGTACCTGGTCACTGTATCCATCAGGTAGCTTCTTTTCTTTTATATTTCCCATTATACCATTCAGGAGACGATATAACTTGATTTATGTCTGTTGCTGCTTCGAGGATCTTTCTCTTATAGTATTCACTTTTTGTATTCTACCCAAGTACTTTCAGTTTTTAACCTAATCCACTTTCTTTACGTCTTTTTCCCCCTTTTTTACCAAAGCCTCTCCATCAAACCAAGGAGATTGGTCTTTTATGGTTATAGTCTTTTCCATCGGTGGGCACATGGTATCATATTCACTTTTACTCACTTTATTGTAAGTGGTCATAAGACAGTTAGCACACTTGGCTCCTAACAGACGTTGGTCACCATGATCACAGGGAATGTTGATAGTATCGTTTATTTTCTTTGTAACTTCTTCAATAAATACGGTAGGAGAAAATTTTATTTAAGTCTAAAGTTTATTTTCTTTACTAATGCATGTTTCTGTAGAGGTAGACTAAACGTAATAAGTTTGTGCACAGGGGAGATAGTACATTTCTCTTCTACTTTTATATCAGATACAATATTATTCATGTCATCACTTATAATTAAGTCTAACGTATGACCAGTTAAAGTAGTTGTGCAGTCAACGTTATTCAATAGTCGATATGATTCTAGTAACTCACTAAATGCCAAAGCGTCAGGATTGGATGCGTCATCCATCCAAAAATTGAAGTCTCCACAGATAACAAATTCGTTTTTTTTTTTTTCTGTAAGTAAAAATTATATTGTGGAAAGAATAAATGATATTAGGCTACTAAAAATGTATAATGCAATTGTGGCAGGAAGTTGGAGAGGAGAACTTAGAAGGGTACGATGGACTGCATGAAAGACGTATTGAAAATGGAGACTCACAGTGTTTAAGCGAATTCAACGAGCTCCCAATGAGCGTTCTTTGTAAATGAATGAAGAAACTAAAATCATGGAAGTTTTTACTTCGCAGAGAGTTCACCCCAGATTCGACAGACATTATTATTAGTAGTAGTTGTAGCAGTACAGGCAAACCCGACAAAAATAACGGGTAAATATTCAGATACATATGCACACATAGACATACGCACCCACATCTCACCAGGGTATAACTACTGCTTCTCACCCTACCCCAGGGACGGGGAGTCCATCTGAGCGTGACCAAAAATATACATACATATATATATATATATATATATATATATATATATATATATATATATATATATATATATGTATATATATATATAGGGAAGAGTGTTACCATTTACAAAGCAAAACCCTAACTGGAAAAGCACAGTGTAACAAGCTCCATGCAGAAAGGAAATAGAGAAGTAACACAAACAATAAATGACAAATCATAAAAAAACTATAAAACATTAAATAAATAAATGAGAATTAAATTTCATTCACCAACTATGATTTAATCTCGTGTCTTTTATATGGAGTTTGGATACCGTATTCATATGAAGCAAAAAAAAAATCGAAACTGATAAACCAAATGTTCGTTTAGCAATTATCGTCTAAGAATTAAAATGTTTAGAAATGGGGAGACATGTACATGCCATGGAGATCAGTATTTTGAAAACCTTTGGCGTGTAAAGAGAGAGGAGAATAAAGTTTCGGGAAAAGTGAACAAGTCGGAAGGGTTATACGAAAGGAAGAGAAAGAAACCTTTGGTATTGAATAAATAGCGTAAAAAGTGCATTAAAATGAAGCTCCTTTTCAAGATAATGCAAGCAAGCACGCGAGACTGAAATAGAAAGTGTGAAATATGAGAAAAAGATTCCAGCTTTCTAAACTTAAGCATTCTGTTTATTTGTATCATGAGGTTAATGTTTTTGAAGAGTTTAGGAGGAAGGGAACAGTTGAAACCTGAACGAGATAGTTTAAAGGTGCAAAGGTTGCTGATGAATGGCAGAGGCAAGGAAGAGTGCCAATGCCCTGGAGACTGACCATATATACAGATGATATGCGCCAAAGCCCTCTCTCCAGCCAAGCAAGGACTAGGGAGAGCCAGGCAATGACTGCTGATGACTCATAAGGATGGTGGGATTGGAGACACCGCAAGAAATTATCCAACTTGAGAGGGTCTCGAATGCTAAGCAGAAACGTTTCCAATACGCTACAACATCGAGAGGTTGTTTATCGTTGTTGTGTTGTAATGGATTAGTTGTTGGTATGTGTGTGGTTATATATATATATATATATATATATATATATATATATATATATATATATTAGTGTATATGTATATAAATAATATATACACTATACAAATGTATGGGCTACACGTACTTCATCTTCACAAATACTGAATGTACACACACACGCGCATATATATATATATATATATATATATATATATATATATATATATATATATATATATATATATATATATATAATATATAAACGAATGAAGGATATGATGGGGAAAATCCTTAATCCAAATGGGTTAACTGATATTCAAACGGAAGGCCTTAATATTCAAGCAGAGAAAAGGCATATGCAAGACGGCTGTGAATGAGACAGTGTTTATTTGGGGGTTCAACACACTGCTGATAAGCCTTCAGTATAATTCGGTATTTGAAAACAACAGAATTAGTCTTTATCCTGTTTTCCTCTGGAGTAGCAGTTCTCTACCTGGGGCTGATTAATTTCCCGGGGTAGAGTCCGTAAAAAGTAGACATTTATTTTCATTATAAAAAAATTAAAAACGGTTTATACACGAAGGTCCAAACTGTATTCCATTCTAATAATGATTGGACTCACATATCTTTGTGGACATACACTTTCATTACTCGTTGCTGTCAAGAAAAAACCAAGCTCGGAAACCAGACGAACGATCTGGCATTCGACGGCGCATTCAAGATCTGGTCTTAAGAAGCAGTGTCAAGTATTTCACTAACTTAATACGAAAATAACCCCATATATATGTTGCTAACCTATATTTTTGTGCATATTCCACGCAAAATGAAAATCAATAAAAGCTGGGAGGAAATTCATCTATTTGCAGGGAGTGCGAGGGAGGAGAGGAGAGAAATTTACTGCTAGAGGGAGCGTGGTAGTAAAACAACTGCTCTTATAGCTTTCAACGGTTAGCGGAAACGCTTTAATAATCATATATACATATAGAGTACCTATACATACTGTATATGTATGTATATATACAATATATATATATATATATATATATATATATATATATATATATATATATATATATATATATATGTAGGCCTATATATACAATACATAAATATATATACAATATATATATATATATACATATATATATATATATATACAATATATCTATATACATATATGTGTGTGCACGCGCGCGCTCGTTTCCCTACATAAATAGGGATGTTGGAGGACACATACACAACCGAATTCAATTGCGGAAATATGCATGTATGTATATACGGTATATAACAAATAAAATCATGTTTCCAAACCCTAATGTATGTCCCTCCCTAAAGAAACTTAAAACACTTCAGTTAGCTTACAAAAAATTAATTCTTCAAAGGGAATACACACGACGGGTATTGGAAATTTACAATAGTTCAACACTCACACTCCCTTGAGCGTTGAACTATGTTTCCAATTAGCCTAAACCGGACAAATAACCAGTAATTACACGTCAGAAGGGTCTTGACATCCAATAAGCGAGAGAGCAGGTAACAAGAGGGATGTGAATGGTACTAAGTTTGTAATGGGGGTTCAACACACCACGGAAGTTTTCTGCACAGGTGGATCATTCAAGTTTTGTCCTTTAGGTTATATATATATATATATATATATATATATATATATATATATATATATATATATATATATATATATATATATATATATATATATATATATGTAAGTAGATTTGTATCAGCTTTTCGGATAGAATTTACTTAAATCCTATTTTCGTCCCAGTATGTTAATAATAATAATAATAATAATAATAATAATAATAATAATAATAGGGAAGCGGGGAAAATGGGGAAAGGAAGAGTACCCATGGATACAATCCACTTTATAGCTCAAAGGCAGGTACTCCGGAAGGGGAAGATTAAGGAAATAGGGAGAAAGAGAAGTACAGAAGAATAAAAGAGGGGCAGACCCTCTTGCGATATTAGAGAATTGGTATTATTATTTACAGCTTTTCGGATAGAATTTACTTAAATCCTATTTTCGTCCAATCTAAGAAGAAAGGCTTTGCCAGGAATTACGCGTTTCAATGTCACTAGTACCGTAATTCCTAAGGGTATATTCAATTCGCAAAAACCCATAGGAAACAATTGAAATGCAACGCAAGCTCCCAAATGACTAACTTTTAAGAGAGAGAGAGAGAGAGAGAGAGAGAGAGAGAGAGAGAGAGAGAGAGAGAGAGAGAGAGAGAGAGAGAGAGTTAAACATAAAGAGAAGAAGAAGCATGTTCGACCGTGGAGTGACTGTCCACAGAATGTTGGTGACAGGTGATCTCAGTTTCGAGAATGTGCACCGAACAGAGTAGCCAACCTCAAGTTCAAATGTGCACAGGATCGTTAAATAGTAAATCTGGTTACTGTGTATCAATCAATCAGTAGATCTGTTTGAAGTGCACCAAGAAGTGAATCATGAATCTTTTACAAGAAATTTATTCATGTAAACAGAAGTGTTTCTCAATGGAGTGTCAGCTAAGCCAACGGGTGTCTTAAAAGTTTAAACACCGGGGAATTAAAAGGCAGGCCATCTGAATACCAACAGAGAATCGAGGAAGATGTCAGGTAAAATGTAAACCAAACTATGTTTACAAGCTCCTTCGGTTTATGTAACGAGGAAATCTAGTTAGCCTAGCACTCTCTGGTCCAGGTATTGGCGTGTGGAATAGGGAAAAGTGTGTCGAAATCAAGTTTTTACTGACTAGAGTTTATATAAAATTCTTGGGTATACTAATAACATTTGATAAATGAAATCAGATACTCTTAAAATATTAAGACATTGGCTATCAGCAGTCTAACTTAACGAAAACAATGACTGGTTTTCGAATTTCATTTTTAGTCAACACGAACTTTTTTGAGCTACCTTATACGGTAAGATGAAGAGACCTTTTACAACATCAATCAAATAATATTTTTCCTTTCAATTCAAGAGAAAACGCTATACTTTTCACACCTTATTTAAGGTCGATAATACACTTGGAGGTTATGTAAAGTAGCATATTAACCCTAGTAACCCATTTCCAATGGCTACTATAATAAAACCACTAAAATGGATTTTGATATTTGTATATTTAACCAAATTCCCTTTAAATTTGATTATTATATACAATTTCAAGTATGCAGTATTACTGTGTCAAAAATTAGACCGTTAGCTACATAGCCTATACAATTTCCACACCTGTGCTCATTTTGGTATACTATGATATAACTTAGGCCTAGCTAAAAGTAAATGATTCGCGCGATTGTAAAATTTTTTACTTTTCAAGGGTTCACTATACACATGAGCCTCTTAGCTCTAAATGAAACCGTATATAAACCACTTAACTAATAGGCCTAGGATAAGTCAAGTAGTTAATGGCAATGGTACCATTGTAAACCTTACAACATCGCTGTGCTAAAGGCAAACTAAGAGCATTTTACATATTTTGTTCCATTTGTAAGCATAATATAAGTCTTGTAGTCAATAGCTAATGATATTA
>NC_090751.1:86950862-86973362 GCF_036898095.1 Palaemon carinicauda
TTTATCTTTGGATCGCTGAAGAATCTTCAGTGCTTACCTGGGTCTAAACAACACCTGAATGAGTGACTATTTTGACTGGATTATTGACTGGAATAACTCCCATTATAGCCGCCATCACTAATCGTCATAATTGATTTTCCTTCACTGAAATTAGTGCCATATGTAGATGAGATAATGATGAGTGGTAGATGGAGATGGTTTGTGCATGCTCTTCGCACTCCCCAAGAGAGATTTGTTCACCAAACATTCAGCTGGGCTCCACATGACGCTAGAAGAGTTGGAAGACCCAGGCCTACATGGCTGAGGACTATGAAACGTGAAACAGGAGATGATGAATGGATAAATATTGATACTACCGCTAGTTTTTTAACATCTGGCAAAACGTCTTAACCGTGTTAATCATGAGGCCCTTGTTTTCAAACTCAAACAGTTAGGAATGGGTGGGTCGTTTCTTAGCATTATTATTGATTTTTAAAGTAATAGATCTCAAAGAGTTGTTGTTGATGGGCAGCATAGTGAGTATAGGAATGTGATATCCCGTGTTCCACAGGATAGTGTTCTTATCCCATTACTTTTCATACTATATACACATGACATGTGGTTTGGCCTAGAAAATAAGCTTGTTGCATATGTAGATGATGCTACTCTTTGCATCAATTCCATCCCCTGAATGTAGATCTAGGGTTGGTGAATCCCTTAATAGAGATTTAGCTAAAATTAGTTCATGGTGCAAATTATGGGGTATGAAGTTGAATCCTAACAAAACTCAAAGTATGATTGTAAGTAGGTCAAGGACGGTGGCTCCTCAACATCCGGATCTCAGTATTGATAATGTTTCTTTAACTTTGTATGACTCTTTTAAAATTTTAGGTGTGATTCTCCACAGCAAATTTACTTTTGAGAAACACATTAGGTCTGTGTCTTCTTCAGTTGCACAAAAAAATTGGCTTATTGAGAAAGTTTTACAAGATTTTCGGTGATCAATCTATTCTGATGAAGTGTTTTAATTCTTTCATTCTACATTGTTTTGAGTATTGTTTTCCTGATTCTCATCTTAATTTTTTGGACAGAAACTTACGGTCTATTAAATTTCTTATTCCTGATCTAGATATTAATCTTTGGCACAGTCGTTCAATTAGTTCATTATGCATGTTGCATAAGATTTTTCATAACTCTGACCATCTTTTACATTCAGATCTCCCCGGACAATACTATCCTGTTCGTAATACTAGGCAGGCAGTTAATTCTAACAGCCAGGCCTTCTCCATCATGAGGCTCAATACTACACAGTATTCTAGAAGTTTTATTCCAGCTGTTACCAAGTTGTGGAATGATCTTCCTAATCTTGTAGTTGATTCAGTAGAACTTCAAAAGTTCAAAGTTGGAGCAAATGTTTTTATGTTGACCAGGCTGACATGAGTCTTTTTATAGTTTGCATGTGACATATCTGTTTTTGACGTTTTTAATAGTTTATATATGACATATCTATTTTGACGTTGTTACTGTTTTTAGAATGATTTATTGTTAGTTTGTTCCCATCATTTATTTATTTCCTTATTTCCTTTCCTCACTGGGCTATTTTTTCCCTATTGGAGCCCTTGGGCTTATAGCATCTTGCTTTTCCAACTAGGGTTGTAGCTTGGCTAGTAATGATAATAATAGTAATGATAATAGAGTTATGGGGTCCTTTGACTGGCCAAACAGTACTACATTGGATCCTTCTCTCTGGTTACGGTTCATTTTCCTTTTGCCTACATATACACCGAATTGTCTGGCCTATTCTTTACAGATTCTCCTCTGTCATCATACACCTCATAACACAGAGATTACCAAAAAATTCTTCTTCACCCAAGGGGTTAACTACTGCACTGTAATTGTTCAGTGGCTACTTTCCTCTTGGTAAGGGTAGAAGAGACTCTTTAGCTATGGTAAGCAGCTCTTACAGGAGAAGGAATCTCCAAAATCAAACCATTCTTCTCTAGTCTTGGGTAGTGCCATATCCTCTGTACCATGGTTTTCTACTGTCTTGGGTTAGAGTTCTCTTGCTTGAGGATACACTCGGGCTTACTATTCTGTTTAATTTGTTTTCTTCTTATTTTGTTAAAATGTTTATAGTTTATGTAAGAAATATCTATTTTAATAATGTTACTGGTCTTAAAATATTTTATTTTTCGTTGTTTCTCTTTCTCACTGGACTATTTTCCATGTTGGCGCCCCTGGCCTTGTAGCATCTTGCTTTTTCCAACTAGGTTTGTAGTTTAGCAACTAATAATATTAATAATAAAAGCTCAAGATAGAAATGGCTGGCGAAATCTATCAGAGGCCACCTGTTTCAATAGGCTTATGAGGAGATGACGATGATGATGATGATGAAATTGAACAGCTCATTCCTCAAACTTAGTCCTGTGTTAAAATAATCGTTAAATGGTGATTTACTTTGAACATCAGCCCGTTTTTATCATTATAGAGTCCAATGGTGTACAATGATCTAGGGAATTTAGTTCAGATACACATATCATAAAGCTATTCATACAATGAGAACGTATCTGTTAGGTTCTCAAAAAGAGGCGAGGCGACTATTATTATTATTATTATTATTATTATTATTATTATCATTATTATTATTATTATTATTATTCCTTGCTAAGCTACAACCATACTTGGAAAAGCAGGATGCTATAAGCCCAGGGGCTCAAACAGGGAACATAACCTTTATTCAACAGATAACGAGCTTATATACAAGCTCTTACGAGCAAGAATGTCACAAAAATTCAAATACAAACTAAAACATGCGAGAGAGCGAGGGATAAAAAAAGTAATATCATTACATTGTATGAGTGTGTATGAAAAATGTGCGGTATAGTAGGCCTACCTGTGATATATCCCAAAGAACATTCCCCTAGGAAAACCCCCACAATTTCCCATCCTCGGGAAAAAAAGCGGCCTTAGGCAACAAGATCAACAAACATGTCTCTAGGGAAATAGGATGCGATAAAGGGAATGTGGTCACATATGTAACCACTTAATTACAAAACCCACATATCAACCAACGCGAGAACCCTGACAGTCTATTGTAGTTCAGGGGAATACTAAACAGCAGTGGAACGAGCAGCAACTCTCTCTCTCTCTCTCTCTCTCTCTCTCTCTCTCTCTCTCTCTCTCTCTCTCTCTCTCTCTCGTAAATACCTTGCAGGTAACAAAAGAATTTTTTAGTATTAGTAACAGAATTGCTGGGTTAATTATCGATCTAAATAAGATGTATAAACTTAAGATCTTTCAAACGTATGCAACAACTCATACAGAAGTAATAAAAGATATGGAGTTATCTAAAAAAAAAAAAAAAAAAAAAAAACAGGAGTCAATTTACATTTGTTTTGGGTGATTTCAATGTTGAAGTATGTCGAAAGAAGAGTTAAAAATGAGGTGACAGTTCACTGCTATATCACAAGGCCACAGAAAGAGTAGGCGACACTAAACTCTCACCTCGGTTTCGACTTGGTTAGGGTTCGAATCCTTGGTCGACCAGAAGCTCTTGTAAGAAAATGAATTTCCCCTTTGGTCTTTGATCCCGAGGCAGAGTGAATTCGACATCAAGAGGTATTATTTGAATAAATGAATAAATCGAATGTTAGAGATAAAACTGTAACATACATCATCATCATCATCATCCGTTGCTAGTCCATTGCAGAACAAAGGACTTAGACATGCCGTTCCGCACGTGTCTTTATATATATATATATATATATATATATATATATATATATATGTATGTATATATACACACACACACACACACACACACACACACACATATATATATATATATATATATATATATATATATATATATATATATATATATATATAAAGACAGTGTGCGTGTGTTTGCGTGTACGTCTGTATAAGATTAGTTACAAAAGTTTTTTGTCCAAATTGTTTTTGTTTTATTATCTTATCATAAACCTTGAACTAGAAATTTAAACAATTTGTACAGGCCTATACACATGAGTGTTCACGTACTTGTATTGGTCCCAAGCCGTAATAAAAGAAGAGGGCTAAGCGTATGGGTAAACGCCTCTACCTCGTAAAACAAATAAAAGACAATGAAACTTGCAATTAACCCTACAGAGTCCCATAAAGAAAGAGACAACATGAAACTTGCAACACACCTTACTGCTGCTGACTATTTCTCCTTTTTTTGTTAAAGTTTTCATAGTTTATTTAGGAGATATTTATTTTGATGTTACTGTTCTTGAAATATTTTATTTTTCCTTGTTTCCTTTCCTCACTGGGCTATTTTCCCTGTTGGAACTCATGGGCTTATAACATTCTGCTCTCCCAATTAAGGTTGTAGCTTAGCTTTTAATAAAAATGATAATAATTTCTAAGGCTTGATAGAATTTGACCATTCAATCTTTTCTTCCACCGTTATTCAATCTTAAAAACACAATCTAATAAAAAAAGGTATTTGTCAATAAGTTTTCCTGGCGTCATTGTTTACTTATTTAAAGGTTTAAAGGCCCCTCATGAATGACAGAGGTAAGGGACAGTGACATTACCCTATCGAGCAGGACAAAGCCCTAGAGACTGACCATATATACATATGATCAGCGCCCAAGCCCCCTCTCCAAATTTGAAAAGTAAACAAGAAAGCCTCGATTTCCTGCTGCCTTTCTTTTGTCCCGTTGCAGAATGGTAAATAAAACTTACGGGTCTTCCACTTTCCCGTATTTTCTCGCAAGTAAAATTCAACCCTTTATGCTACTATAAACTAAGATATATCGTTTTTCTTTTCCTTATTATCTGGAAACATTTAAATCTATGGTGTTGGATAACGAGGGCATTATGTCTCTCAGAATATCCACCACGACGAAATATGTAATCATTACCAATAGCAAAAATACCTTTATAGTACGCTTGAACCAAACAAATGTTCGTATCTGCATTTTGTATCTTGAGAGAGAGAGAGAGAGAGAGAGAGAGAGAGAGAGAGAGAGAGAGAGAGAGAGAGAGAGAGAGAGCTGCGGTTCTTGGGAGAGTGGGAATATGCTACGAAAGAATGACATATTTACGTCGATAGCTTCCTTAATTTCCCAATATTGGATACCGATGCAAATGGAAATAACGGACTAGTATTCTTATCATAAACTTTGCAAATAAGTAAACGAATATTGTTCTTAGGTCATTGAAAACGGGGAAAAAACCATTCTTCATGTAATTGAGGTACTAATAATTTCATTTGATCTGTAGCTAATAGATATATTATTATTATTATTATTATTATTACTATCCAAGCTACAACCCTAGTTGGAAAAGCAAGATGCTATAAGCCCAGGGGCTCCAACAGGGAAAAATAGCCCAGTGAGGAAAGGAAATAAGGAAATAAATAAATGAAGAGAACAAATTAACAATAAATCATTCTAAAAACAGTAACAACGTCAAAACAGACATGTCATATATAAACTATTAACAACATCAAAAACAAATATGTCATATATAAACTATTAACAACATCAAAAACAAATATGTCATAAATAAACTATAAAAGACTCAAGTCCGCCTGGTCAACAAAAAAGCATTTGCTCCAACTTTGAACTTTTGAAGTTCTACTGATTCAACCATCCGATTAGGAAGATCATTCCACAACTTGGTAACAGCTGGAATAAAACTTCTAGAGTACTGCGTAGTATTGAGCCTCGTGATGGAGAAGGCCTGGCTATTAGAATTAACTGCCTGCCTAGTATTACGAACAGGATAGAATTGTCCAGGGAGATCTGAATGTAAAGGATGGTCAGAGTTATGAAAAATCTTATGCAACATGCATAATGAACTAATTGAACGACGATGCCAGAGATTAATATCTAGATCAGGAATAAGAAATTTAATAGACCGTAAGTTTCTGTCCAACAAATTAAGATGAGAATCAGCAGCTGAAGACCAGACAGGAGAACAATACTCAAAACAAGGTAGAATGAAAGAATTAAAACACTTCTTCAGAATAGATTGATCACCGAAAATCTTGAAAGACTTTCTCAATAAGCCTATTTTTTGTGCAATTGAAGAAGACACAGACCTTATATGTTTCTCAAAAGTAAATTTACTGTCGAGAATCACACCTAAAATTTTGAAAGAGTCATACATATTTAAAGAAACATTATCAATACTGAGATCCGGATGTTGAGGAGCCACCGTCCTTGACCTACTTACAATCATATTTTGAGTTTTGTTAGGATTCAACTTCATACCCCATAATTTGCACCATGCACTAATTCTAGCTAAATCTCTATTAAGGGATTCACCAACCCTAGATCTACATTCAGGGGATGGAATTGATGCAAAGAGAGTAGCATCATCTGCATATGCAACAAGCTTGTTTTCTAGGCCAAACCACATGTCATGTGTATATAGTATGAAAAGTAATGGGCCAAGAACACTACCCTGTGGAACACCGGATATCACATTCCTATAATCACTATGGTGCCCATCAACAACAACTCTTTGAGATCTATTACTTAAAAAATCAATAATAATGCTAAGAAACGACCCACCCACTCCCAACTGTTTCAGTTTGAAAACAAGGGCCTCATGATTAACACGGTCAAAGGCAGCACTAAAATCAAGGCCAATCATACGAACTTCCCGACCACAATCAAGGGATTTCTGTACTGCATTGGAGATTGTAAGAAGGGCATCACATGCTCCAAGGCCTTTACGAAAACCAAATTGCAAACTAGGGAGTAGATGATTACCTTCAGCAAACCTATTAATACGTTTTGCCAGAAGACGTTCAAAAACTTTAGATAATATGGGAGTTATGGAAATTGGGCGGTAATCAGTGGGACTTGAGCTACCACAAACACATTTACATAGAGGAGTAACATTACCAATTCTCCAACTAGTGCTAAAAGCTCCTCTTCTTGCTAACTTGCGCAAAATAACAGATAACTTTGGAGCTAAGAAATCTGCTGTCTTTATAAAAAACAAAGGAAAAATACCATTTGGGTCTACACCTCCATAAGCATCAAGGTCCATCAACAGAGCTTTAATCTCACGAGATCGAAAAGCTAAACTAGTTAGTTTAGCCTCAGGAAAACAGGAATGAGGAAGTTCAAGTTTTTCATTACTCTGTTTACTGTCAAAAACATCAGCCAAAAGGGTTGCCTTTTCCTTTGGACAGTGAGTGACTGAGCCATCTGGTTTAAGTAAAGGAGGAACTGTTGCATCTACACCAAAGAGTGCAGATTTAAGGGTAGACCACCATTTATGTTCCTGAGTTGTACCAGAAAGTGTTTCTTTTATGGTTAAATTGTACTCCTTTTCATTTGAGGCATAAACTCTCTGAGCAAAAGCTCGAAGCTGAGTATAGTTGTTCCAGGTCAAATCTGATCTGTTACCCTTCCAAAGATGATAGGCCTCCTGTTTCTCCAAATAAGCACGTCTACAATCATCATTGAACCACGGTTTGTCCTTCACTCGGTACCCTAGCACACGAGAAGGGATACGCCTATCAATTATGTTGACTAGATTCTCATTCAAAGGGACAACAGGATCTACACTATTATATAATTGTGACCAATTCAAGCACAAAAGATCATGTAAAATCCCATTCAATGTATGTTTCTTCTTCAAATTGAACAAATATCTTACACTGTTAGAAAATCCTGGAACAAATGTTGCCAGGCATTTACCGTTTTAAAAACAGATATATTGAAGTAAAGGAGTGATATTACGGTCACCAACCCGTAAAAGATAATGCCAAAGTAGGGTACAAATTACGGTCGCCTGTATTTTCTGGAATTCGGCTGAAAGCAGTATATTTTTACGGAAAATTTTCGATGAAAATCACGGTTTTTTTTTTTTTTTAACAGAGTACCTTTCCTTGTACGAGGTTAAACCATTCTAACATTCTAAGGTATCTTTTTATCTCATGAATTTTCTAATACGTTTGCATTCTTTCAACTCTTATTTTTAGACTATGTGAATAACTAGGTCTCGCCCTTTTGCTTTAATACAATATGTTCGTTATTCTCTTCTTTCCACTGAGAGGATTCTTCTCTGCAAAACTTTGCAATTGCAAATTTATCGCCATTTATCCTGTACATGTATATTTTGAATGACAATAACAATAATAATAGATACAAACATTTTTTTTTTCATCTTTTTGAACCCTTGTCCCTCACAATAGTCTAAAATTACTGCCAGATCTTTGCTCAGACGGCCTCCATAACGTTTACAGGGCTTCCAGAAGTCTAAAATCACTACCAGATCTTTGTTCAGATAGCATCTATAATGTTTACAATGAATATTTTTGATTTGTAATCTTGGCTTCATCCTTTAAGCTCACACCAGTCCCTGCAACTTATATTTGCCTTGTAACTTTCTACTTATATACTTTTTTAACTGATCATATTTTATATATCTCTTTACACTCCCTGTAAAGAATAGGCCAGACTATTTGGGGTATGTGTAGGCAAAGCGAACCGTAACCAGAGCGAAGGATCCAATGAAGTACTGTCTGGCCAGTCAAAGGACCCCATGACACTCTAGCGGTAGTATCCCAACGGGTGGCTGGTGCCCTTACCAACCTACTACCTTACCAGAAATAATGTCCGCATGGACGACTTTACCAATTGAGGTCTCAAGATTTTTTTTTTTTTTTTTTTTTTTTTTTTTTTTTTTTTGATGCTTCGCCATTTGATTAGTCTTCGAAACCAATTAGATTCATTGTGGCATGTTCGTGCTGAAACATATATCCCATAGTAAAGAACGAAAATTTATATTTCTGTTGGAATAATTTCATATTAATATCAGCTGGCTAAAATTAGTTAATAACATTGGAAAATTAAGGTACTGATATAAGATATGCTATTTAAGTTGTCTATATTCCAAGATAGATGATAGATATTCGAGAGGGCTAGGCTAGAAGACTGGTTTCTTGAAAACTCTTGAAAATTATCATTTGCTTGAAAAGGTTTGATGAGGATAAAAGCTTTGCGGAAACAAAATTAGTGTCAGAATGCCCCTCTCGATCTTTGAATGAAAATGATTTTGTGACATGTAATTTTACTTGCCTCACACGACATAGGAATTTCCTTACACTTTAATATCAAAATACAACTTGATGTGAAAGTACGATCAATCTAATTCATGAAGGTTATGACAACAAGATGTGTAGATGGCCATCATAATGCAACGTTACCTGAGATTTTTCATAATGTAACTGGGGTAATGCCCATAGACATATTGTAAAAATTTGTTATATGTATGAATCACTGACTAGTATGGATATGTTAATATGACAAATTCGGAAGTAATTTGAAATCTTCCTAACGATAAAAACCTACTGCTCTTTATAGGGAATATCATTTACTTTTTCATTACGATTATGAAGATGGGATAATGAAAATCCTATTTAGGTTTTCAACTTCCCCTACGTAGTTAGTTAGTTATTTATTGACAATAATTATTACATTTTTATACAGATGCAAATATACATTTAATTTTCCATTTCTTACATTCGGTAAATCAAATAAGGGGTAAAGATCCTAAATTAACTAATGGTTGTCCATTATGATCTTTAACTTTTCATTGGCTCTAATGAACTCTAAATATAGACCTAACCTAAGATAAAACAAAAATTACATTACAACATATGAAAAAAAAATATTTACAGTGTTTACAGTTATTCAGTTATACTGAGCAATAAGTTGGGTTATACTGAATATATATTTACATAGGTAACGTTCGTCATTATGGTTAATGCAATCTTCAAAGGAATTAAAGTTAATCCCTGTAAAAGTTTCTATAACATGCGAAAGCAAAGGACGGTTCAAGATGACATGAATTCACAAACAAGTGTATGT
Source organism: Palaemon carinicauda (assembly GCF_036898095.1). NCBI lineage: Eukaryota > Metazoa > Arthropoda > Malacostraca > Decapoda > Palaemonidae > Palaemon > Palaemon carinicauda. The sequence goes on from NC_090751.1 coordinate 86,960,726, forward strand.
ATGACATTAAAACTAGTTTTTATGAACAGTGGATAACTTTTGATAAGGAAAAACGGACAGTTACTGCACTATCATAATTTTCCAATGTATTCAATACTAATGCTGAAAAATTATTGTCATTACTGATAGATAGCCGAGCTGGGGGGCCGAGTGACGGGAGGGTGAAACAAAATTCCAAATCGTGATCGACATGATGTAATGGCTTTCGTAATGCGACATTACACGGCATTATGAGTTTTCAATTGAGCCCAATTATTGCTGATGGCCTTAGAATTGTTGGACCATCAGTTTCAATACACGTCATTCATGCCTTGACTCACTATACCTAATACAGTAATGATGTTTCAACTCGCAATTGATTTTAATGGAAGTTTTATGTTTCGTGTACTTTTAGCATCTTGCTTTTCCAACAGGGTTGTAGTTTAGCAAGTAATAATAATAATAATAATAATAATAATAATAATAATAATAATAATAATAATGATAGAGGTTTCCTGTTTGAGTGTACACTCAGGTACAATATTCTATCTTATTTCTCTTCCTCTCTTTTTTTTTTTTTTTTTTTTAAGTTTTTATAGTTTAGATGTGAAAGATATACTTGGAGGTTGTTACTGTTCTCAAAATATTTATTTATTTATTTATTTCCTTGTTTCCTTTCCTAACTGGGCCGTTTTTCCTTGTTGGAGCCCATGGACTAGCATTCTAGTTTTTTCAACTAGGGTGGTAGATTAGCTATTAATAATAATAATAATAATAATAATAATAATAATAATAATAATAATAATAATAATAATAATAATAATAATAATAATAATAATAATAATAATAATAATAATACCGAATTGAATGATATTTATACAGTATAACGTTTCGTATGACTTTTCCACACATGCCACAAAGTCCTGCTTTGAGAGCAGTTCTTAATTCAATGCGCGTTTCACTTTACATTTTGTAAATATATCAAGTTAATGCATTGTTATGACAAAAGGAAATTTTTAAAATGAATATAACTTTTAATTTTCACCTCTCCAAGACATTTCTTCACCTGCAACTCTTTTGAATAATTTGGAATCGAAAACTTTGCTCATCTTCAGCTCATCTTGAAAGACAATGTTGTTCCACTCTCTTATTTTGACATTATTATAATCAGAACTGTGCGTAACGATCATGGACTTGGGACCATCCTCTCTCATCACTTGCCCTTGTGAAGTACACTCAGTTAAGTTATCTTTATTATGAAGTTCTACTATAAAGGAATATTTCTTGGTTTTGACTTGTCATTTCATCGTTCCGTGGAAAGTTTTGGGAAAGCCACAATCTTAATCTTCACTCAAGTGGCTACTTTCCACTTGGTAAAGTAGAAGACACTCTTTAGCTTTGGTAAGCAGCTCTTCTAGGAAAATAACTTTCTTAAATCAAATTATTGTTCTCGAGTCATAGGCAGTGCCATAGCCTCTGCACCATTGTCTTCCACTGTCTTGGCTTACAGTTCTGTTGCTTGATGGTACAGTCAAGCACACTATTGAATCTGTTTCCTTGTTTCCTTTCTTCACTGAGCTATTCCGCTGCAGAACAAAGGCCTTAGACATGACATGTCCTTCCACTTGCGTCGGTTTATGGTCTTTATATGCTAGTCCACACCCTCAAACTTTCTTATATCGCCAATCCATTGTCCTCTCTTCCTTCCCCTGCTTTTTTTTTTTTTTTTTTTTTTTTTTTTTTTTTTTTGCAATATCTAAGAAACCATTCTTCTTTTCTTAATGTTCATCTATTATCTGTCTTTCTCATTATATGTCCCTCTGAGAGCCCTTATAGGACTTATTGCATCCTGCTTTTCCAACTAAGGTGGCAGCTTAGCAAGTGATCATAATAGTTATGATAATAATCTAAGGGTAATAAACGCTTACTTGACCTTTTTGACGCCTCTCTTTCATTGTCCAATACACGGGGTCCAGTTTGATATGTTGTGAGAGAAAAATTATACTGCGTAATTAGTCCCAGCTTAGATTTACTTTAATTATACGAATATTTTTCAGTTCTTCATTCCCACTAACTATTATATTGTATACCCTTACGTATCCAAAGTGGCCAATTGATACAATTTCTTGTTATAAATACACAACTTAATTCTATTTGATTAATAATCAAGTTATAATAGCGAGGAATAACAAAAAAAAAAAAAATAAAAGTTCTTCAAAAGTTTACGGATCGAAAAAACTGATTGTCAAAAAAATATATATAATAGCAGTTGATTGAAGGCTAATACTCCATCATGATTTTCCATTTCCCGTCAGTCATCATTATGATGCAAAAGGGAATATATTCTATCGCTTCATTTTTTCTCTTAAATTACCCCCTGACACTTTCATATGTCCATCTGTCCTTCTATTATTATTATTATTATTATTATTATTATTATTATTATTATTATTATTATTATTATTATTATTATTATTATTATTATTATTATTAACATATGTGGTGTATGTGTACTGTACTGTATGTCCCATTAAATCTTATGTAATATATCTCTATAGGATACTTTAAACGGTAGAAGATCTAAACACATCATGATATTATTGTATCTATACCTCAGTTATTTGACTTGGATTAAACGAATAACATTATGACAATTCCTGAAAACCATTTTTCCTTTCTATGAAAAACTCTATTTTTAGTCTATTCATTTTTCCTTGTCCAACGGCAATGATAAATTCGATGAAAATGTGTGATAATTTTCATCCTTGGAATCTATCCGAGCGAATGATAACGTAAATATGACGTACTTTTAGCCTTAATATCCTGCTCCAAGTCAGCTACGCAAACAATGCCGAGCGCAATATCGCATCCGTATATCAATATGAGAACAGTGACTCCGTTCACTATTACCCGGAGGTTAATTCATCCGTTATTAAGAACGCCTTTGCGTACAATTGCTGGTAACGAACGTCGGGATATTAATCCTTGTGAATGAATCTCTGTTGTCAAATAGATCGAAGCCAATATTGTCATCGTTATTTCTCTCTTAATCAATATTTTTATTTATTTTCATTTTAAAAACAACTTTGTATCCAACTGTCGAGAAATTCGTAACACACAAGGTTGAATTTAATCAAAAGATGCCATGGTAATGAATATGTAAATAAAAAATATCTTTTTACGGTGTATCACCCACTAGGATCTGAAGATCTATTTGAAGCTTCAAATACAATCATGGCCAGTTAAAAGTGTTTTTTTTTTATTTTAGTGAGGGAGGAATTAAGTAGAATTGTGCACTTGGTGACAAATTTATTTTAGCTTTGATTGGAACTCCTATTCATGACTAGCCCTCGGGCATTATTATTATTATTATTATTATTATTATTATTATTATTATTATTATTATTATTATTATTATTATTATTAGCCAAGCTACAACCCAAGTTGGAAAAGCGAGATGATATAAGTCCAAGGGCTCCAACAGCGAAAAATAACCCAGTAAGAAAAGGAAATACGGAAATAAATATACTACAAGAGAAGTAATGGACAATTGAAATAGAATATTTTAAGAAAAAAAAAATTAAATACCATATTTATTATGATTTTGGGTACAAGGATTCCATTTCTGAAGTCATCAGTAGGTTACAAGTTGATTTTAAATGTGAAAGGTGATTTTAATCGGAAATTCTTCGTAAAAATATACTATTCTCAGCCGTATTTCAGTAAAATGCAAGCGACCGTAATTTTTACCCTACTTTATTATTATCTTTTACGGGTTGGTGACCGTAATATCAATGCTTTACGTCAATATATCCGTTTTTAAAGCGCCAAATGCCTGGCAACATTAATTCCAGGATTTCTACCTTTTTTTACAGCAAATTTGTGTTAAAATGCTCCGTGCGCGTCTTTTTGTTTGGAGCCGACCATACAGCCTATCAGACACGGAAGCCCACTCGTTCGTTGTTGTTTTCGGAAACCTTATATTCCTTCCAATCACCAGAGCTAAAAAAAATTTGACACCAAGGGCACAATATGGGTGACACTTGACGGATTCCTCTCCTGATTGAAAAGTCAACTGTGTGCAGAACGTATCACATTTTCGTTACAGAAGAATATATACATATAAGATTTTTCATCGAAAGAGAATTTCCATGATTAAAAACCTTCATTATGATAATTACTTTGTTTTACATTACGATTTAATCTCGCCTTTGTGCCAATGAATTATTTAAGGTCGTGGTGACCGATGTGGTAACGTCCCTGACTGGTGATCGCCAGACTGGGGTTCGAGTCAGGGCCAAAATCGTTAGTTTCTTTGGGCCCTGCAACCTCACCAGCCTTGTAAGCTAAAGATGGGGTGTTTGAGGGAGCCTTTAGGTCTATCTGCCGAGTCATCAGCAGCCATTGCCTGGCCCTCCTTTGTCCTAGCTTGGGTGGAAAGGGGGCTTTGGGGCTGATCATATGTACTGTATATATGGTCAGAATCTAGGACATTGTCGTGCTTGATAGGGCAATGTCTCAATTTAGAGACACAGCAGGTAATGCTCTTCACTGATAAAAAAAAAAGCGTCGTAATTTTAATCTTAAACCTTAAACCTTTAATGCATTCATCATCTTCCTCATCATTTCCTCCTACGCCTATTGACGCAAAGGGGCTCGGTTAGATTTCACCAGTCGTCTCTATCTTGAGCTTTTAATTCAATACATCTCCATTCATCATCTCCTACTTCACGTTTCATAGTCCTCAACATTGTAGGCCTGGATCTTCGAACTCTTCCAGTGTCTTATGGAGCCTAGTTGAATGTTAATGCTTTAGTTACTGATAATAGTCTTTGATACCATACGGTTTCCAGTTCTTTGGTGTGACAGATATAGCAAGAGAGAATTATAGTTATCGAAATTCCCATCTTTCTCTTCTTTTAGCAGCAATTTCAATCTAATTTTCGCAACAACAAAAGAGGGATGTTTTCCTTCTCTCTTTCCTATGTAATTAGCTGCCTAATTGGAATGGGCCTTAATTTGCTCCAGATGTCGTTGGAAAAGTTTTCAAATTAGATTGCTTTATTGGCACCATGCAGTATCTCCAGAAATACTATGCTGTAGATACTTCGTCGTAACGGATTGAACATTGATTGGCATTTTGTCACGCTGCTGGTCAACCCACCAACAGTGTAATGTAATACCTGTTTTGGCAGGAAATAAGTACACTGCTTAAAAAAAAAGAACCGTAATTTTAATCGGAAATTCTCCGTAAAATTATACTTATCTCAACCGTATTTCAGAAAAATACAGGCGACCGTAATTTTACCCTATTTTGTTAATATCTATTAAGCGTTGGTGGCCGTAATATCACTCCTTTACGTCAATATATCCGTTTTTAAAACGGCAAATGCCTGGCAATATTTATCTTAGGATTTTTACCGTTTTTCTACGGCACATCCTTAACAGTGTAAGCTATATCGGGTCCACACAGATTGTGTATAAAATTTTATCGGCTTTGAAGCTCCAATGCTCATCTATTAGGTCATAAATCTATGCTGAGAAACTTCCTACAGATCTTGGGGTCAACCTAAGTGTTATCTGTACTCTTGATTCAAGAACATAGAGGAACATTTTTTTTTTTGTCATGAAAAGAGATAGTTTTCCAGTAATTAAGAAATACAGTTTTTCGAGTAATCAAAAGTCAGTATTTGGTTTATGAAAGGAATCCTTATTTGAGTTATGGAAAGAGTCAGTATTTGGGTGATGAAAAGAGTCAGCATTTTATTTGAATTATGAAGAGTCAGTATTTGGGTGATGAAAAGAGTCAGCATTTTATTTGAGTTATGAAAAGAGTCAGTATTTGGGTGATGAAAAGAGTCAGCATTTTATTTGAATTATGAAAAGAGTCAGTATTTGGGTGATGAAAAGAGTCAGCATTTTATTTGAGTTATGAAAAGAGTCAGTATTTGGGTGATGAAAAGAGTCAGCATTTTATTTGAGTTATGAAAAGAATCAGTATTTGGGTGATGAAAAGAGTCAGCATTTTATTTGAGTTATGAAAAGAATCAGTATTTGGGTGATGAAAAGAGTCAGCATTTTATTTGAGTTATGAAAAGAGTCAGTATTTGGGTGATGAAAAGAGTCAGCATTTTATTTGAGTTATGAATAGAATCAGTATTTGGGTGATGAAAAGAGTCCTTATATGAGTTATGAAAAGTCAGTATTTTGGTTATGAAAAGGGTCAGTATTTGGGTTATGCTAATCATGAGAAGTTTTTTTTTAAATTTTTTTTCCTCCGAAAAGCGCGGCTATATTCTGCGAGGGAGAGCGTCCGATAGGCTAGATTGGTTGTAATTTGATTTGAACTTTTAATGACAGCCTAGATAATACTGATATTTTTAATTTTAATCCGAAAAACTTCAAAATATAGGTTTTGAAATTTAATCCAAATATCTTTAAATTAAAGGATACATACCATTGTGCCAGGCGTAAGCCATATGCGAAAACTCAAGTCGATCTAATAAATATTCATTGGATCCCTCTCTAGTTACGACGCATTATTTCTTTGCCTACACATACACCGAATAGTCTGGCCTATTATTTACGTATTCTCCTCTGTCATCATACACCTGACATCTCTAAGGTAGGTGAAAAATTCTTCTTCACTCAAGTGGTTAACTACTGCACTGTAATTGTTCAGTGGCCACTTTCCCCTTGGTAAGGGTAGAAGAGACTCTTTAGCTATGGTAAGCAGCTCTTCTAGGAGAAGGACACACCGAAATCAAACCAATGTTCTCTTGTCTAGGGTAGTGCCATAGCCACTGTACATTATTCTTCCACTGTCTTGGGTCGAGTTCTGTGGCACGAGGATACACCCAGGCACACTATTCTATCTGTTTCCTTATTTGCTTTCCTCACTGGGTTATTTTCCCCGTTAGAGCCTTTGGGCATCCAGCTTTTCCAACTAAGGCTGTAGCTTTGCTATTATCCTCATCGTCATCATCATCAGCCGTTGATAGTCCACTGCAGGATAAAGGCCTCAGACATGTCCTTTCAATCCCGTCTTTATGGTCTTTCTGTGGCGGTCTATAATTGAATTGTCTTAGCTCATAAATCCATCGTCTTTTCTTCCTTTTACTGCTTGGTTTGCAATCTCTAAGGACTCTCTATGTAATTCTCTTTGTCCATGTATTATCTGTCATTCTCTTTATATGTCTCGCCCATGTCCATTTATTATTCTTGTATGTTGTTAGATTATCCTCTTCTTTAGTTTCCTCTCGTATCCATGTTACTCTTTCTGTCTCTTAGTGTTATTCCCACCATTATTCTTGCTATTACTCTTTGAGTTTATGTTCTAAGGCTTTAGTGATGCTCCAAGTTTCTGACGCATAAGTTAATACAGTTAGAAAAATATAATTAAATATGTATAATATATATATATATATATATATATATATATATATATATATGTATATATATATGTATATATGTGTGTATATATATATATATATATATATATATATATATATATATATACACACACACAAAAACGAAGGGAGAAATATACATACAGGCAGTCATGGACAGCTATTTCATTCCATGTCGAAACATACCAAAGGAATTGAATATCTTTGTAGAAGCAAATGCCAATTCTAGCGTGTATTCGTAACACATCTTGCATGATTTATTGCAAGATCGTTCTATTGCATGACTCTTCCCCTGCGCGTGCATCCTGTATCTTGTCTTCAAGTCGTCAATATCTTTTTCTTGCCGATAACTGTTGTCAGCCGGTCAACGCCTATTTCCATGAGGAAATTGGACGTGAAGTAAAAATGCTGTAAAATTAATTCAATTCTTACGTGACCTCAGGAAAGCTTTGAATATCTCTCTCTGCAATACAGCATGATTTTTTCTTTTGCGTATTTTATATTTATTTTACGAGTAGAATATTAAAGCATTTATCATAGGAAAATTTCATATAATTTCACAATATTATCTTTTTAGGTTGAGATATTTATTTATTCATGCTGCTAAACAACTAACTTGACATTTTTAGGTATTAAGAATAAAACAGAATTTTAGTTCATTCCATATGCCTAGTCTTTTGAATATTAAGGAATTATGGTCGGCCTATCAAATTTTTTCCACTTTTATAAAATCATATTATGTAATAAAGTAGTTTTTTTATATTAAATTACATAAATATTAAAGAAATTTTTCAATTTGATTCGAGAGATAAATGAAATATGTCGCATTTAATAGAAACAAATTATTGACTTTGGTTATCTCAAAAATTCAATTATCCCCTTGTTTTATTTTTTATCATATACTTCTGCCTTCCGCAATTCCTCTTCTTTCCTACGTTAAACTTTAACATGCATTGTTTGTTATATTAATTATTCCTATTCTTCTACTACACGGCCATGCGTGCCATGTTAGCATTGCGGCAAAACAGACATGGCCACAAGTGCTCTGTCTCTGCCGCGCGATTAATGTCATGAGTTGTGGCCTGCATTCCGGTTGTCATGGCAACCACGACGCCCAAACACTGGCATACCTGCAGGCTGGCTTTAAACTTTCACAGCTTCTATCGAAGCTGAAGCGTTCGATAGCTGGCCTGCTTGCTACAGCTGAGGCATAACAGCTTAGTTACAGGTATCGAAAGCAAATGTTTGTAGGAGTTTTCTCTCTCTCTCTCTCTCTCTCTCTCTCTCTCTCTCTCTCTCTCTCTCTCTCTCTCATGCGCATAGGCTATTTCGTTTCGGCTTGGATCCGTTTGATATTTTGTTCTAGGTAGGCCTAATACATAAGAACATTACTATGGCATACTGTGAATATATATATATATATATATATATATATATATATATATATATATATATATATATAGATATATATATATATATATATGTATCTATGTATATATATATATATGTATATATATATATATATATATATATATATATATATATATATATATATATATATATACAGTATACAGTAGATACATAGATACATAAATTACAAAGGTATACTCTCTCTCTCTCTCTCTCTCTCTCTCTCTCTCTATATATATATATATATATATATATATATATATATATATATATATACAGTAGATACATACGTACATACATACATTACAAAGGCATACTCTATATGTATATATATACACACACACACACACACACATATATATATATATATATATATATATATATATATATATATATATATATATATATATATATATATATAGGAAAGATACTTTATCCGCGCATCTATATCACGGGTTCGTTTATCCACGGACCGTGAAATACGAACCACGGGCACCAAGAATAGCAAAGTCTTAAGAGAATAGGAGAGCGCGGACTCACTCTATCTATACTGTATTCACTCCTTGCCAAGATTCTTAGGCCGGACGTGTTGTACTATGCTAGCAGTATTTTTGGATTGGTTTCAGAAGCAGGTCTCCTGAAATCTATATAAGTTTTATAAGGGCACCTTCGCTTTTATGGTGTTGAATTAAATTTCCTTTTATTTTTTGTTTGTAACAAACGGTATCGACACCAGTGACTTAATCAATCAATCAATCAGTCAATCAATCAATCAATCAATTAATTAATCATAATTATTATCTCTCCCAAGTCATAGTGAAATACAGAGAAAATCAGATAATTATTCTCCAACCATTCATTTTTTTATACACAGGAAAAATCATCAATTGAATTAGTAGTTATATTGAACCACTTAAGAAAATGAAATTGTAAAACATGATCAAAGCAGTGTTGGCTTTTTGAACACAAAATTTACTTCTTGATTTTTAACAGCTACGCATCAACCCGGTGTTTATCAAGTTGCAAGTTTAATCTTATTTTTTCTTAATTGATTCTCTACGTACAAGTACTTTTCTGAATCATTAAAACAGGACATTTATAAATATTCAGGAAAGCTTATCCCATCATCAGGAACTTTTACATCGGATCCTTTTTGCCTCACCTTGTATAATCAGGTAGTTGAATCGGTGGAACTTCAAACATTCAAACTTGCAGCGAAGGATTTTATGTTGCTCTTTTCCATATTTTATTTATGAAAGATCTATTTTAATGTTGGTACTGTTCTTAAAATGTTTTATTTTGATAGTTCATTACTTCTAATATACAGTATATCATTAGGTATGATAAGCATTAATAAAGTGTGGAATATAGAGGAACAGATGTAATGTCTCTTTTTAGAGTTTATATATGAAAGATCTATTTTAATGTTGTTATTGGAGTATGGTAGAGGATTTGACATCATAAGTCTCTTTTTATAGTTTTTTTTTTTTTTTTTGAATGAAAGATCTATTCTTATGTTACTCTTCTTAACATATTGAATTCTAATTGTTCATTACTTCTCTTGCAGTCAATTTTTTTCCCTTTTCTCACAGCTATTTTTCCTTGTTGGAGCCTTTGGGCAAATAACATTCTGTTTTTTCCGACTAGAGTGGTTGCTTAGCTATTAATAATAATAATAATAATAATAATAATAATAATAATAATAATAATAATAATAATAATAGTAATAATAATAATAATAATAATAATAATAATAATAATAGATCTCTTGCATTATATGTAAATGAGGAACAAATCACAAGAAAGTGTTTGCAACAAGGCATTTGACACATGAATCCGCCTGATATCCTATTTCATTATTTTTTGTGCACAAATTAGGGAATTTTAAGGACAAATTAGTCCCAATATATCCATCAATGTAGTGTTTCTTCAATTGCTACTTCACCCTTATTTGTTAAATTGTTAAAAGACAACAACAAATAACCCTTAAAAATAACAAACATTCGAAGATATAAAAGTTTTACAAATACTGAAGCCTCATTTTCAAAATATTCATCTTTTATATACTTTTAAGGTTAATTTCCTTTCACTAATAGGAATTCTCAACTCCAGATGTTTCATCAGTTTTGGGAGCAATATATATTTTTCAATTTCCCTAATTACTATAATTTTCTATTCAAGCAGCACCTTTATTAGACTAAACTTCCTTTCTATTTGAATGGTATTGATGGTCATTTATTTACCTAATATACCTGAGTAATTGTTCAAATCTATATTACTTTAGTCTGTTAGAGTATGCAGTCGATATTATGTATAAGTTTCAGCAAATCGCAAAAGACATTTATTGATTTGATGAATATATTTTTCTGAAGTTCGAAAATACTTATTGTTTTAGGATTCTTAGGTACCCATAATCTTGATTACCTATATAATGTACTTTTATCTTGTTTATATATCAATATTTAGTGCGTTGATCGTATCATAATCTTCATTCATATTCGTAGAATTTATCACAAACCAATAATTCATTAAATGAACGAAATCTAATATTTGTTTTCACTTTTGACATTCTACTAGTCCTCCTTGCTTCTAAATATTTCAGCGAGAGAGCATTTGAATACTCCTACTGTTTCTGTAGACAATTTACGTCTAAATATATTTCCTTCAATTTAGAAGCTAGACCTAACGCTGACATCTGCTTTTGTCTTTTAACCTAATAATAGAATTAGTCCTGTTACATACAGAAACTAGTAAAGTGAATTATTTTTAAATCATAAATTTTTTTTTTTTACCAGGTTCGGAGTTTTTGAAAGACATCGTGTTTTCAAACACAATTAATATCTCTTTCCTGATTTGTGGGAGGGAAGATCCCACGTCATGCACCACTGCTACATCTGCATGACTTATATGCATTCTCTGCTTTTGATAGCAATATGTTACATGTTTTAGTTTAAGCGAATTAAAAGCAGATTGGGTGTCGCTGTGTGCCTAAAAGATCTCGTGACATAACCATCTGAATGTTTTCAGGATTATTATTATTATTATTATTATTATTATTATTATTATTATTATTATTATTATTATTATTATTAGCTAAGCTACAACTCTAGTTGGAAAAGCAGGATACTATATGCACAAGGCCTCCAACAGAGGGAAATAGCCTAGTGAGGAAAGGAAATAAAGAAATTAAACTACAAGAGAAGTAACGAAGAAGCAAAATGATATACATTAAGAAGAGTAACAACATCTGAATAAATATTTCATAATAAACTATAAAAGGAACTTATGTCAGCATGTTCAACATACCTAATAATGAACATGAATTTCTCCACTGACGTAAATTTACGAAGAAAAATGTATGTACGTACAATAGGTTCTGATGTCGACGTAACTTGAACGCTGAGCCCTGAAACAAATGACGTTACTGTAGCCACTTTTTCTGACCTGGTATGCAAATGCCCATCCATTTTGTCACTTCCCCGTTCCCTAAGCTCCACCGTCCGAAAAAATGCATCTATTCTCTGATCCAATAATACTGCATTTGTATGTCGTGTCCTTTCCCAAAATTCGCAGAATGATAAGCAACATGCAGACATTGCATGCCTCAGACATATTCCCGTTTTTACACCACGCGAGTCACTCCATCGTCTGCATATTCTAAAACTTTTAATTTTCGTCAATAAATTCTTCTTTGCTCAAGTGGTTAACTAGAGTTCTGTAATTTTTCATTGGCTTCTTTCCTCTTGGTATGGGTAGAAGAGACTCTCTAGTTATGATAAGCAACTCTGCTAGGAGAAGGACACTCCAAAATCAAACTATTGTTCCCTAGTCTTGGGTAG